>NW_006408943.1:1298197-1307628 GCF_000296735.1 Chrysochloris asiatica | reverse complement strand
TCAAATATTTTCCTATAAAAGAAGAGATGGAGAAGTGCTCATTTGCACCCTGTCAAAGGTAGAAATTTTTCAAAACACAGAACAGTAAAACAGTCCCATTGAATTCCAGCTCTCACAGGTTTCGTTGTATAGAAAGAGAGAGGTTTACTTTGAGTAAATGCTAACATAATTGTGGGGGCTGGCATGTACCAAATCCATGAATCCTGTGATAGGATGTGGATGCTGGCAGGTCCAAAATCTGCAGACCAGGTAGCAATGGAGACTTTCTGCAGACTTTATGTACCAGGAACTATGCAGGGAATAAAAGATGGGGACTTTGTTAACTCCTTTCTCCCAATTCATGTGGGTCAGGAGGCAGAGTGAGCATTGCCAGAACATCTGTTTATCTACTGGAGGTAGGACACACCGCAAGGATGCTTCCCTTTCAAGTGATTGGCTGATCACATCAAATCACATTATGTCACATTATGGAAGAGCACCAGTGTCTACTGAATCACTGAGATTCAGAACTTAGCCAAGTTGGCACATAACATTAACCATGATAGCTGGGAAGTCCAGGCACCCCTAGTGTGGCCAGAGCCATCCCTGAGACAAAACAATAAGGCTTCAATAGGGACCTGGAATCTGAATCATTCCATGCTCATCCCTGGGCCATCGTGAGCCCTCAGTCATATGCACTCTTCTTTACTGCTCCTGGTATGATAGTGGCCACCTCATCAATCTAAGTCATCCACAAAGGCTTCTTCAGAAAGTAATCTGTCCTGAGGTCACACCAGGACTTAAAAAAACTGTAACTAGTATGATCCTCCTATCAATCAGTTCAAGGATGACCGCTGCCAGAGCACACTGAACCTGAACTCCACAGCCTGAGTGCTGGAGGACCTAGAGGGGTAACAACTGGTGAGGGAAGATGCACAATAGTAATATTGATTTAATCAACTCTCACTGATTTGCACCTGTGGCCTGGTTGCAAGCTGGTTATTGCGCTTAATCCTCTCCATCAGTGTATGGAGGTAGGCAATTCAATTGACCTCTGTTCACAGGTTAGAAACATAGGCTCAGATCAATTAAATATCTGAGCCTCCAGCAAGCAAGTGGTCAAGCAGAAGCAAGTGATCAAGCAGGGATTTGACAGGTTGTTGGAACTGTGGTGTTCACCTTGGGCCATTTAGTGACTTGTCAATATTGAACCTCAAGAGGGCCAGAGGCAATATATTTTTATAATCATATTGTTTTTGTTGTTAGTTACCAAGCTGGCTCAAATCATGGCAACTCCATGGACAACATAAGCAAACGTTGCCCAGGCCTGAATTATCATCACAATTGTTGGGATTCTCAAGTCCATGGTTTCAGACAATGTGTGTTTTCAGCACTATGTTACAGAGTATTCAGTTGTGATCCATAGGCTTTTTATTGGCTGATTTTCAGAAGCAGATAACTAGAACTTTCTTCCTGGTCTGTCGTAATCTAAAAGTTCTACTGAAACCCATCTACTTTGTGTAACCCTGCTGGTATTTGAAATACCAATGGCATAGCTTCCAGATATTTGTTGTTGTTAAGCACATTTGTTTTTGTTGTTAAGTGCCATTGAGTCTATTCTGACTCACAGCAATTCTATACAGGGTTTCTGAAGAGTAGTTTGGTGGGTTTGAACCACTGATTTTGTGGTTAGTAGTCCAGTGCTTACACTACAGTGCCACGCCAGGACTCCAGCATCATGTTGTTGTGAAGTGCCATCGAGTAGGTTCCAAACCATAGTGACCCTGTATAAGGTTTCCAAGGAGAAGCTGGTGAACTTGAACCTCTGACCTTGCAGTTCAAACAGCTTTGCAGTCTGGTGCATTTACCCACAGTACCACACCACCATATGGCAAACTGACAGATTTATTGCATGGTGTGGCACTGTGGGAGGCTGCAAGGTTGGTTTGAACTGCAAGGTCAATGGTTCAAGCTCACCAACTGCTCCTTGGAAACTTTATACAGGGTTGCTCTGAGTCAGAACCAACTCAATGGCACTTAACAACAATAATAGTAAATAAGTATTGATGATATTTACTAATTTTTATGGAAAATGCAGGCAAGAAATATATATGAAAATATAAACAGAGTGAAATCACTCTACGCCCATGAATCAGAGATAATGATCATAAAATGTCAGTCATATCCTTCTATTTTACACACACACAAACACATATAAACACACACGAACACATACAGAGACAAAGTAAGATCAACCTGGTTACAGTTTCTTAAGTCCTAGTGTGGCACTATAAGGTAAATACTGGACTACTACCCAAAATGGGCAGTTCAAACTCATGAGCCACCCTTCAGAAACCCAATACAGGATTGCTGTGAGTCAGAATACAATCAATGGCACTTAGCAACAATAACAATTTAACATCACAATTTGTTCATCTTTCCACATCATTAAATACTCTTTTAAAGATAATTTTTCTGGTTGGGTCACTTTCCAATTTATGCTTAGTACTAGCTTTCATGTATATTTGTTTGTCTAGAAGAACTAAGAGGTTTCCTCATTTTTTTTTTTTTTTCATTACAAACACTGCTAAATTTAAGTCTGTGCACATCAGTTTATTATTTTCTTAGAACAAATTTCAAGTAGAAATGTTAAGCAAATGGTTTGTGGATTTTTTTAGGGATTTGTATATGTTATACCAAATTACTTTCCAAAAAGGCCTGATGAATCCACATTCCCCCTAGCTGTGACTGAAAGTGCCCGTTTTTCTCTCTGATGCCAGCTAAGATGCTTCTCTTTGAATTTCAATCACTAAAAATGAAGCAAATGTCTTTATGAGGATTTGTTTTCACTTTCCCTGTTCTGACTTCTGCTGTTTCCATCTGTCTCCTGTCTCTTATTACTTCTGGAAGATTCTCAACCACCAGTTTTGAATCTTCCAATGTGCTCGATCATGTCCTTTGGTCCTCGAATCAGTTAATTTTAGAGCTGCCCTTCCTTTCATCCATGTCCTCCAACATCTCTTTCTAATTTCAGGATGATTTCCTTAAAACACTCATTCTGGTCAACTATTCAATTCACTGCATTTTGGTTTATTTGGTTTCATTTCTGTGGTTCGACTTGGTTCTTTTTCAGATCTGCCTGTTTATTCTTTCATCATGCCATGTTCTTGCTTGATGGTGCTTTTTTCCCCCCTTTATCTGTTGGAATACTTCAGACGCATTTACTTTGGTGTCCCTTTGAAGTTGTCCTGTTTTCTTTACTTTCTGGCATGTAATTTATCCTGTTCCTGCTATATCTTGCACAAAACTGAGTCTAATCCCCCCACACATTGCCGCATGGGCACTCGAGCCTCACTGTCAGCTAGCTCAGCCACCCCAAGGGTATATCTCCTCTTATATTCTAGCAGGAAGTGTCATTCTTCTGCTTTTAGTCTTGGGCTTGTGCACTTCTGCATCATAATGTATGAGGGGACTTCAAAAGTTCATGGACACATGGAATTCAAAGATAATAGAATGTTCCCATGAACTTTTGAAGTCTTGTCATATGTGGGTGTGATTGCAATTGTGTACACACATGTGTGTGAGAGAACATATATTGAATGTATGTGAGTGTGTGTGAGAGAGAGTATATGTTGGAGTGTTTGTGAGTGTGTGTGTGTTAGTGTGTGGATACACACACTTTTAAAGACATCTCTTTGGTGGAGATGGGCTTTCATACCAACTCAATCCTTATCTTAAATGAAAGTCTCTTTAAATTCTTGCTCAATAATTACTTGCTGATGATTATATCAACACTAATAAAATAATGTTGTAATATGTAATAATGACAGTAATAAGAATAGTGATAATAATAAAATGAGAATACTAACAACAATAAATATGCAAAGAAAATAATGTATTAACTGTCTGCATTTCCACGAACGTTTTCACTCATTATAGTAATTATAGCTAACACCAGTACAAGTTGGAGTCCTAATGTGGCTCTGTGAGTTAACGCACTGCACTGAAAAGTTGGTTTGAACCACAAAGTCCATGGTTCAAGCTCACCAGCCACTCGTCAGAAACCCTATACAGGGTTTCTATGGGTCAGAACTGACTTGATGGCACTTAATAACAGCAACAACAACAGTGCAAGCTAAAGTTCTGGTGTGGCACTGTAGGACAAGCACTGGACTGCTAACCACAATGTTAGCAGCTCAAACCCACTAGCCCCTCCTTGGAAACCCTATACAGGGTCGCAATGAGTCGGAACTGACTCCATGGCACTTAACCCTAACAACAGTGCATGTCTAGTTCGTATATGTATTACAGATAGAATTGCATACCCCAAAAAGATACATTGAATTACTAACTACCAATGCCTGTGACCTTATTTGGAATGAAGTTCTTTACAGATGTAATTGGAGTCCTGGTGTGGTGCTGTAGGACAAGAACTGGACTGCTAACCACAAGGTCAGTTGTTCAAATCCACCAGCCGCTCCTCAGAAACCCTATACAGGGTCACTATGGGTCAGAACTGAATCAACAGCACTTATCAAAAACAACAACACATGTAATGATTGGACACAAGGCCATACTGGAGTAGGCTGAATCTTAATCCAATCTGACTGATGTCCTTGTAAGAAGAGAAGAGACACAGAGAAAAACACAGCGGGAAGGTGATCTGTGATGTTTCAGCCACAAGTCAGGGGGCAACTAGGTGCTGGGAGACAAGGAAGAATCCCCCCTGAAGCCTTTGCAGAGAGCTCGACCCTGCTGACACTCTGATTTCCAACTGCTGGCCTCAAGAACTGGTAGAGAACAAATTTAAAGCCAGTTGGTAGTATTTGGTTATGCCAGTCACAGGAAGCCAATACAATGCATATTGTATTTCATCCTCACAGCCAACCCTGTCATTAATCTCATTTTACAGGTAAGAAAGCTGAATAAGGGAAGAGTTCAATCAAAGGACAAAGCTTGCAAATGACGGTGGCAGGTGACAATGGCTTTCTATGTGGAAACAGAGTCACTGAGATCAACATCTCTAATCATCACACCCCTGAAAGGGAGCATGATTCCACCCACATTTCAGAGTAGATGCTAAACAGCAGGGTCACCCAGTGCCTTGTCCTGTGAGCTCCAAGTTAACCAAAGGCAGAGGGGGGCTGGCTATTGTCCGCAGCACCACGCTGTGTTCGGAATACGGATGCGTCACTGACAAACATGCACAATGACACACACCACACACATACAGTCACACACAACCACACATTCACACACTCTCACACACAGTAACACACACCGTGCAAGCACTCACATACACCCCAACACTCACACTCTCACAAACTCAGAACCCAGGCTCACACACTCACATGCATATGCATGCACATGTAGAATCACACACATGCCCACACATACTCACACACATACTGATACAGGCACTCAGACATGCTCCCATGTGCACACTCACACACACTGATTCATTCACAAACATATTCACATACATATTCACACCTGCTCATCTTTGGGCACATGAAGGGCAGCTAAGGGAACCTCATGGTGTGTTTTCTTTATTTACCTCCTGGAATACTTGGAGAAGCCTTGTTGCTCACATGATGTTGTCAACTACAGACTCTGAGCATGAACACTAACCTACTCTAAGCCAGTGGTCTGATGACTCTCCCAGAAGGCTGGAATGGCAGAGGGTGAGGGGAGAAGATGTAGTCACATGAGCACATCCTGTGGTGGTTTGCATGCTTCTATAATGTGGAGTCCTGGTGTAGTACTGTAGGATAAGCACTGGATTTCAAGGTCAGTTTGAACCATAAGGTCAGTGTTTCAAAGCCACCAGCCACTACTCAGAAATCCTACACAGAGTTGCTATAAGTCAGAAACAACTTGATGGCACTCAACAACAACATAATGTTGGAAGCTACATAACATGTATTTCAAATACCAGCAAGGTCACCCATGATGGACAGGTTGCAGTGGAGCTTCTAGACTAAGACGGGCTAGGAAGAAAGGTCTGGTCATCTACTTTCAAAAAATCAGTCAATTAAAACCCAGTAAATTACAATAGAATTTTGTCTGTGAAGGACCCTGAACCTGATCAACAAAATGGCATTCCAGCTACCCCCAAGTAATGCTGAATAAAGTCCGGATTAAGCTTCTGGTCTCCAGAAAACTTAAGTCTTTATTACACCAAGAGACCCTCCCCCTTGTAGTTTCAGGATTCAGGAAAATCTCCATAACCCCACCCATTGGAAACTAACCAGACCTGTACCCAGGACGACACTGCCTAAATATCCCAGTCTGTAAGGAACAGGAGGATTCTTGGTCTCTCTTGACTGAGTGCCCCAGGTTTACTCTCAATAAACCTATCTGTTGTTGAAGCCATGCTTGTCTCCTTGTCTCTTTCTTTCTTATTTCTTATAGTCTGATATAGTGCTGGAGGGTGAGCCCATAAGTTGGAAGATACTTCAAATACAAGGGTAAGTCAAAAAGTATTGTTAAAAGGGTTTCTGTTCATACATGCACAGGTTTTTTTCAAGTGAAACATGCTTAAACATGTTTTTGGAGTTCTGGTGTGGTGATGTAGGATAAGCACTGGACCACAAGGTCAGTTTGAATCACAAGATTGGTTGTTCAAACCCACCAGCCACTCTTTGGAAACCCTATACTGGGTTGCTAAGAGTCGAAACTGACTCCATAGCACTTAGCAACAACAAACATGTCCGCAATCAGAGAATGACTGCAGACAAACTCTCTCAGTAATATACTTGCTTTAGTCTCATTAAGGTGCCTGCTTTTTATGTCATGGAAAAAAATGATTTTGAGGTTTGGCTAATATCAGATTTTTAACACACTCCAGTTCTTCCCAAAGCATTAAACCTTTGCAATAAGTACTGAGTGGAAATGCTGCCTTACATAAAATAATAGTTTTAGATGGATCAAGCATTTTAAGGAAGTTTGAGAAGACCTCAAAGATAAGTCAACTTCGATAAATGAAGAAACGCTGGCTGAAGTCCAGAAACTGGTGGAAGAAGACCATAAAACTATCATTGATGAGACTGTTACGGAAGTTGGGTTCTACATGATTTGGCATTTTCAATTTTAAGTGAACATCTTGGCCTCAGTAAGCTGTCACGTTACTGGGTGCCAAAAGCTTTTCACAAAGATCAGCCAGATCAAAGAGCTGATCTTTCTATCAGTCTTTCAAACAAGGCCGAAGCTAATGAAAATGCTTTTATGATAGGAACCTTAGCCAATAACTTGTTAAGTGCCTTAGAGTCACTTCTGACTCAAAGCCACCCTCTATAGAGTTTCCAAGGAACACCTTATGGGTTTGAACCCTGTCTGTATGTTAGTAATCTAGTGCTTATCCTACAGTGCCACTTTTGGATATATCAATAAGATCCCGAAATACCAAAAAGACCAATCAAAACAACAGCTTCTGAGGGAATCTGAAATTCAAGGAATAAAAGTCAACTCAGGTTACAGCAGCTATTTTAGGGACTTCAAAGGAAAAATCTTGACAGATTTTCTCAAAGAATATAGAGTGATCACAGAGTCTTATTATGAAGAAGTCTTAAGAAAATTGAAAATGACATTGGTGAGGAAAAGGACAGACAAGCTGCACCAAGGAATATTTTTCCATCACAACAGTGCACCTGCTCATTCTTTGAGGGTAACAAACCCATGCAAGAATTTCATTGGGAAAACTTGCCACTGAACACATCGTTTTGCTCCCAAAACACAAAGAACATTGAAAAGGGATATGATTGTAGTGCCTCAAGGATGCCAAAACTGCCATTTTGAAATGTTGTAAATGTAAAAGTAAAGAATATTTTGGGGGAAGGGTTAGAGACATATAAGCACCACTTTCAGAAGTGTCTAGACCGACACCATCACTTGTCTGTCAGTTTATTGCACTTTGGTGGCTTGTCTGTTATATAATTCTGGACACTTTGCCACCAGTATTTTAAATACCAGCAAGGTCACTCATGATGGACAGGTTTCAGCTGAGCTTTTAGATGAAGACAGACTAGGAAGAAGGGGAGACAGACCATATCAGAATAATTAGTCACCGAAAACCTTGCGAATAGCAGTGGAATATTGTAAGCACAAGAATATTGAATATTAAAATATGATGAAGAGGAGAATCAACAAGATGGTGGATTGGGTGAAAGTGCATTGAGGAGCTCCATCAGCAACAATACAGAATACCAGACCAAGCAGGCTCAGAGGATGGTCCCAGAACTCTGAACCACATATAAAGGGATATTTAGAAGGTTGGAAGGCTTACAGCTAGGGGAATTTGTAGCAGAAGCAAGAAACCCCGTATTTTCTAATCCAAGATGATTGGCTACTCCTGGAGCTTCCATCTTGGGTGAGACCAAGTGGGGAAAGGATCAAACCAGCCACAGACACCTACCAAGACCACAGAGACAAAGGTGTGGACATTCTTTGTTTTGTATCTGTTCATTGGTCTTGTACTGTCTGTGCACCTCCATTCATGTGACTAGAGGGGGTGTCTGAGTGAGTGGACACCCCACCCCCACCTCTGGAGGGTTCTACTATGCATGCACACAGATCTCTTCAAAATTTAAAGAGACAGTTTCCAATTAAAACCAAACAGCACTGCAAAATGGCCACAGCTGCCCCTGAACTGTTTATCACTAGGAAAAAGCCCTGAATGGGGGTTGTGGAGCAGAACAGACAGACTAAAAAGGAAATAAGCCAAAAATCAAATGCTGGGTTATATCATAACAGCCAACAGTGGCATATTGAAATTTCTCAGGAAGAAGAGTGAAACGGGAAACCCATCTCCTGATCACATCTACCTGGAGGCAATCAGAAAGCATGAAAAGTATCCAAATACACACCCATATAAGTGTTAAGGCCACAGCTAGTTCCTGATCTATGTCCAAAAAACACAAACAGATGACCATATCAGTACATGTCCAGAAACGAGATAAAGTGACTGAAGCAAATGAGCTGGAAGTGGACCTACACTCCATATTGGAAGATTGGCAGGCTTTGGAAATGCCTAAGAAAGTACTCAGAAAAATTATTATAAAATGCATCAAAACACTATACAATGCAGTTGAGAAAAATAAGGAAGAAGTCAGGAAAGCGCTACAGAAACAATCAATAAGATAACAATCAATGTATAATATAGATACAACATTGTAAACCATTCAAAACCTACAGAAGGAGGTCCAAACTATCAATAATAGACTATCAGAAATAGACAATACACTAAAAAGGGCAAAGGAGTAGAATAGAAGAGATGGAAGGCAGAACAAGTGAGTGGGAAGACAAATCTCTCAATACCACTAAGATAGAATTGCAAGCAGAAAAAAAGGATTAAAAAAATCTGAAGAAAGCCTAAGATTTATGTAAGACAATATGAAGAGGAATAACTTAAGAATTTTTGGTGTTCTGGAACAGGAAAAATCACACAAGTCCAC
>NW_006408943.1:1267104-1268595 GCF_000296735.1 Chrysochloris asiatica | reverse complement strand
AAAAAAAAATGTCTTCAGGCATGGCTAAGTGTCCCTGAAGCAGTGAGAATCATTGTTATAATGCCTCCATATATTTTTAGCAATGTATTTATATGTAATCAACATACCATAAAATTCTTGCATTTAAAGTATATAACTCAAAATTTTATTAAATTATTCACATATATATATTTACAACCACAATCCATTCTCGGGCCTTTTACTCACCCTGCAAAGAAACTCATGCTCATTATCTATTTTCCCCATACTCTGCTATCCTCCCATCATCTCCAAACCCCTTTTTTTTTTCTTGCCGTTTTTCTAGTTGTCATTGAATCAGTCATGATTCATGGCAACCCCATATGTATCGGAGTAGACTTGTGCTCCATAGGGTTTTCGATGGGAAATCGATTGCCAGATCTGTTTTCTGAGGCACCTCTAGATTGCTTTGAAATATTATCCTTTCTCTTAGTATCCAAGTACTTAAGCATTTGTACCACCCAGGAACTCCTTCTCCTTTGTCATTTTCTCACCTAACCTCCAGTCCTAGGCAACCATCATCTACTTTCTGTCCCCTGTAGATTTGCCCATTGCAGAAATCTCTTATGAATGGGATTCTCAGTGAATTATTGATGGTGGGCATATAAATATGCCCAAAAAAAGAACTTGGCTAGTTCCCAAAGAAAAGATTCTAACTCAGTTATGAAGTAGGTGTCATAGTTCCCTGGCATTCTGCTCTGAGGCAAACCTAAGCAAAAATGGAACTTATTAGAGAGCTATGAGTGAGCTCTCATAACCAAGAAAAGGCTGGTGAGCCAGAAACCAAGCAGTTTCAGAATGTCTTAGGGACAGGGATCAGTTGGCAGTCTTACCAGGCAACACTGCTAAGAGGCATGAATGATCCCAAACCATTTATACAACTGTGCATCACTTAATCAAGTCTCAAAGTGCTGGGACAGAGAGGTACCTGAGGGATGAGCATAGGTTGTATGATGGACAAATATGGCCAGAGGGGAGAGCTGCAGACAGGATCCTCCAGAGACCCCTTCCCATGTCCCCTTGATCAATTTTCCCACCAATAATGCACTCAGAAAGCCCCCCAAATAAGCCAGTTGTCACTGAGTTAATTCTGACTCATAGCAATCCCATGTGTTTCAGAGTAGAACTATGATTCATAAAGTTTCTAGACAGTAATCTTTACAGAAGGTATCTGGCCAACTCATTGGAAGAGATACATATTTCTGCCCATTCCAAAGAGAGGTAACCCAGTGGAATGTGGAAATCATTAGCTAATATCTTTGATATCCCACATGAGCAAAGTTTTACTAAAGGTAATACAGAAACAGCTGCAAGCATACATTGACAGAGAACTTCCATAGGTTTAAGCCAGATTCAGAAAAAGCCGTGGAATGAGGGATATCATTGCTGATGTCCAATGGATCTTGGCTGAAAGCAGAGAGTATCTGAAAGATATTTACCTGTGCTTTATTGACTACGCAAAGGCTTTCGATT
>NW_006408943.1:1254952-1259145 GCF_000296735.1 Chrysochloris asiatica | reverse complement strand
TTTTGGAAGAAGTACAGCCAGAATGTTCCTTGGAGGCCAAGATGACCAAACTTCATCCCTCATACTTTGAACATATTGTCAGAAAGGACCAGTCACTGGAGAAGAATATCATGTTTGGTAGGATGGAGGGTCAGAGAAAAAGAGGAAGACCCCCAACAAGATGGAATGGCCAAGTGTCAGCATCGATGGACTCAAATGTGGCAATATTAGTGAGGTTGGCCCAGGATCAGGCAGTGTTTCATTCTGCTGTGCATAAGGTTTCTATGTGTCGGTACTGAGTCTATGGCACCTAACAACAAGCCCACAAATTAACCCACTGTCCTGCCAGGTCTACTTTCTAATGCCATAGCAGCAAGTTAATTCTCAGAACTCTGAGAAAAGGCAAGGAAGGGACATCAGTGGGATGCCAGTATGCTCAGGTATATTTCCCAAACCTAGGGAGTAGTTGGAGGATGCTTCCAGGTTGGGTAGGTGTGGGTGGGAGGGTTACAGGGTGCAAGATTAGCGGGTGCAGCGAGACAAGTTTGGCAGTCTTTCTGGCTTTTTCTTTTTGACACACCTTTGTCCACCACTCTGGGTTGACTCCTATCTTTGATCCTGGACCTTATCCCAGATGTCCTAGGTCAATCCTTATGGATAGAAACCTCGGCACAAGGAGATGCCCATCTCTTTGTAATTCTACTTTGAATTTTTATGAGTCTCCTGGGGCTGCCACACAAAATAACACAAACATGTGGCCTAAAGCAACAGAAGTGTATTTTCTCTTATTTCTGGAAGACAGAAGTATAAATCAAGGTGTCAGCAGGCCTACATTTTCTCTGAAGCCTCTGTGGGAAGATTCTTCTTTGCCTCTTCTGGCTTCTGGTTGCTCTTGGCAACTCATGACATTCCTTGGTTTGTGGCTGCCTCCCTCCAATCTCTGCCCTCCTCTTCACTTGGCCATTGTCCCTTCTGTGTCTGTGTCTTCTCTTCCATCTCTGACAAGAACACTTGTCATTGGATTTAGAGCCCACCTTGATTCACACTGTTCTCATGTCAATGCCCTTAACTTGATTGTTGTTGTTGTTAAGTGCTGTACAGTCAGTTCCAACTCAAAGCTACCCTGTACAGGGTTTCATGGAGCAGCTGGTGAGTTTGAACTGCCAACTTTGTGGTTCAAACTGATCTTGAAGTTGAGCGCTTATCCTACGTTACCACCAAAACTCCTCAACTTAATTACATCTTCAAACATCTCCCCTCCCCCCCATATAATATCACCTTCACAGTTCTGAAAGTCAGGACATGGAGACATCATTGTGGGGGCCACCATCCAGTCCACTGTTGTCTTGAATTTGTCCAGAATGGCAATGACCCAGTTCCTGCCCTGAAGAACTGAACTACCTGCAGCAGAAAATCCAGGCCTAACAAGTGCTTAACTCATCATGGTTTTTGGTACCTAGGACACAGCTAACACAGGAACTCACAATGAATGAGTGAGAGAATGTTGTTGATGGCTGTGTGCCACCAAGTGGGTTCTGACTCCTAGCAACCCTATATAGTGTTTCCAAGGTTGTAAATCTTTATAGGATCAGAAAGTTTCATCTTTCCTCCATGGAGCAACTGGTAGATTTGAACTACTGATCTTGTGGGTAGCAGGTTAGCTCATAAACCATTATGCTACCAAGGTTCGTGAGTGAGTGAACAGTAGACATAAAAGAGATATACAGCAAGGATGGCTTAGTCATAAACACTAGTTAAGTATCTCACAGTTCAAGGGAATGATGATGTAAGAATCAGAAACTTCTAAGTCAGGGGCATTCCTCCAAATTCAGAGTCACTCCAAACTCCTTAGGAACAACCTTAAGCCCCACAATTTTGGTCATTACTTGTCTCTTCCATCAGTGAGCTCATGGTGACCTATTCTGAAACCTGGAACCCCTACCTGACATTAGTCTTCTGATCCACTCCTTTGAAATTGGCCAGGGACTTGGAGTACAAGATTCCTGCTTCTGAAACCTCTTCTGGGCTCAGGAACAAAGGTGCATTGTGCAGCGTCCAGCTGCTCTTTCATCATTGTCTACCCCTGTCCCTCTCGCTCTACCAGTTTTGTTCCAGAAAGATAGACCCTGGGGGGAGTTAGTGGCCACGGTGACTCCTGGCTCACTTGCTACCTGTTTAGCATCCTGGTGACAAGAGCTCCTCCCCTTCCTCAATATTCCCAGCAACTGTCCCAGAGAAGACTTGGTGCTGTTTACAGCACCTGCCAGCCTCTGAATTAATCTCCAAAGACAGGAAGAGGGCAAAATGGTCAGCTCTGGAGTAGAGTCAGTCCCTGGGAGCAATTGGGGGCTCATTCCAGAAGAAAACACCACACCAGTGTGTCACGCTACAGTGATGTATGTGTTACTGTGGAAGCTATGTCATTGGTCACCAGTGGCAGGCAGGTTTTAGCAGAGCTTCCAAACTAAGACAGAGTAAGAAGAAAGCCCCATTTCCGAAAATTAACCAATGAGACTCCTATGAATCATAACTGACTATTGTCCCATACAGGCTAGTGCCTCCTAGATCGGAAGGCATTCAAAATACACAGTGGTCACAACATTGGACTTGAACACAGCAATGATCATGAAGACAGAGCAAGACCATGTAATGATTTATTCTGGTGTGCACGAGGGTTGCTGTGAGTCGGTGTTGACTCAACAATATCTAACAACAACCACTCTAGAAAAAAGGAGAAATTGTGAGAAAATCCTCAGATTTCCAGCACAGTTGGTAAGGGAACTTATAAGGTATCACTTTGGAAATTAAAGAAGGGTGAATTTGGGAAATTCTGGTATACCAGTTCCAGCTTGACTTGTTTGAAAACTTCTCCCAGACAGTACGAAGGCTGATTTTAGTGGTGTGACTTCACCCACCTATCCAGACATCATCAGGGCCAGATTCATACCGGGCTTGACATCTCATCCCCCAAATCAAGAAGAATAGGCAGTATGAGAGGAAATGACCATTACTTCTCCTGGGCTCCTAGAAAGGGTTAACTCTGGACCCCTGAACCAAGTGACAATCCAACACCTGCCCCTCGTCCTTCCTCAGCCTCGAGGCTGCCTGTCTTCTGGACTCTCCACCATGACGATGCAGGAAACGTGCCGCCAGCAGCTGCGTCTGGCAGCGAGTGGGGAGTAAAGGGAGATGCCAATTTGTGGCAGACGTCTGAAGAAGCTATTTCTAAAACAGCAATTACCAGAAAGGGGAACAAATTACTACTTACTTCAGAGACTTTCACACATGGAGAATCAGGGCTCTACAAAGTAATCAGGGCAATGTGTTTGCAAAGCTGCATTATTTATATTGAAATATTTCACAAGGAAAGGTCAGGAGCAGAAATTGAAGGTTAGCAAAGAGTAAAATACTAGGGTCACTCTATCTCTGCTAAGTCGGCACAGGGCCTTGATTACAGCTGCATTAGGCGCATTTGAAAACTATTAAATAAATCCAGGCTTGTATCCAACATCAGATTTCTAGGAAAAATTAACTCACATGTCCAGATCCAAAAAGAGACAAGCCCACTTCACGACTATGGCACAATAGGGCCAGGTCAAGACCCAACAAAGTGACCTTTAGGTGTTAGGGCTGGGTGACTCACTGCTGGAGACCCATCCACGCCTCAGGGCACCATCTGGTTCAATTGTCAACATCACCTACTCTCTACCTACAACTAGTTAAAACCAGTTACAGTGGATTGGCTCCCACACATGGAGCTCTTATGTGTGTCAGAGTGTACCTGTCTCCACAGCATTTTCAATGGCTGATTTCTCAGAACTACATTACCAGGCCTTTCTTCCTAGTCTACCTTAGTCTGGAAGCTCTACTGAAACCTTTCCATCATGGATAACTCTACTGGCATGTAAAATACAAGTAAAGTAACCTCTAGCAACACAAAAAACTACCACAGTACAACAAAATGGCAGAGGAGTGGTGGACTTCATGCATATGTTGACATATATGCAAACAAATTTGTCTTGGAACAAACAAATCTGTCTTGGAAGATAACCAGAATGTTCCTTAGAAGTGAAGATGGTGGGACTTTGTCTCATGTACTTTAGCCATATTATCAAGGGGAACATTGAAAAGAACACCATGCTTGGTAAAGTTGTTGTTGTTGTTCTTGTTATCGAGTCGGAACCGACTCATAGTGACCCCATGCACAGCAGAAC
>NW_006408943.1:1249896-1254852 GCF_000296735.1 Chrysochloris asiatica | reverse complement strand
AGATGGGTTGGCAAAGTGGCAGCATCAATGGGTTCAAGTGTGGCAACAATTGTGAGACTGGCCCAGGACCGGGTAGTGTTTCATTCTGTAGTACATAGGGTTGCTATGAGTCAGTACTGCCTCCATTGTACCTAACAACAACAACAATATATAGCTATCATGTCATATGTTGTTGTTGTTGTGAAGTGCTGTCGAGTCTAGATGAGCTATAATGTCATATAGATGTCAATTTAAGTCAAGGGACTGATTCATGTAAAAGATTTCTGGAAATTCCAAACTCTGTCAGTGAGATAGTAAGCTGAACTTCTCCTGCTGCATCACAGGAATATAGGGAGCTGGCAAATCCAAAATTTGTAGGTCAGGTGGTGGACTAGGGATGTCTATAGGTTTGCAACCCTATATCCATTGGTCAGACAACAGGAAGAAAAGAGTCAAAAGTGAAAAAGTTAACTTTGCCAAAATGTCTATTCATAGTCTTGAGGTCAACTAAATAAATCCTGAGGAAACTCCCCTTTTAACTTATTGATTGATTACATTAGATTAAATTCTGGAAGGTGAGTACATTGTTCCATTACATTATGTTACTTTATGGAACAGCAAATAGTCTAGTATTTGGCCAAACCACTGGCCTAGCCTAGATTCATAAAATTAACCATCACACACCCCTAGTAGCCCTCTGACACTGTATCCCTGGACCTTGGTTTTTGCTGAGGGAACACAATATAGAAGCACAAGTTTTTCTGAAGCTTGGGGGATGAGGGGCAGTAAGCAGACCACTGGATCAAGTCTAAGAACTAGAGGTCAGATGGTGAGCCTAATGCAGAATCCAGACCCAACAGAAAGCAAGCAAGTTTTGCCCAAGTGTCCAGTATATAGGAAAAAGCCCATGAGGAAACCTGGTTCCAATCAATTGTGCATACTAGATCTCATCATGGAGTTGATTACATCACATTTGATCTCATCATGAGAAATAACTACATCTCAACTGCCAAATTACTAGAATCCTGGCAGTCAAGCTGACACAAAACTTTAACTATCACAATTGGCCAGGTAGCTGTCTTCCAAATTTCTTGGCATTACATTTGTTTGTTCAATATTTTCCTATAGAATTCATCAATATTGAAACTCCAGGCTGTATTCTTTTTTCTTCATTTCTTTCAGCTTGAGTAATGCTGAGTGTGTTCTTTCCTTTTGCCTTTCTAACTCCAGGTATTTGCACTTTTCATTATAATACTTAATGTTTACTTCTTGAGCTGCTCTTTGAAATCTAGAGTGAGCGAGAGAAACAGAGAGGGCATAGGAAAAAATAAACCAAATATATAGAGGAAATCAGAGCAGATATTTCCAGCCAGCACAGTGGACCTGATAAGAGTTTTCTGACCCTGAAAAGGAGGATTTTAAGAGTCCCTAACCTCTTCAGACTGAAGCCCACAGATTATCACCAAGTAAAACATCCAAAGAGAAGTAAGAGACAGTCTTGCAGTGAAGTCAAAGCACTGAAGTCTCAGGGCACTGACGCTGTTTTTCTAAATATGAAGCCACTCTATACTTTTCTTGTGAAATCCATGGATAGTTCAACCAGAGAACTCACCCAGTTATTAACTGAAACATTGATGGTTCAAATACACCTCAAGTGACTTGGAAAATCAGCATCTGAAAACCTTATGGAGCACAGCTCTACTCTGACACACACAGGGGTTCTCTGAGTTGCTTTATTCCAACTTGTCTACCCACATCAGTGAGGTCCTTATTCCTGTGAGGCCCCCTGCAAATGTTTTAAGTGATTCAGGTTCAATGAGTATCCAGAATGCCCAGGTAGGAAGCAATCATTAAAATACATAAATTAAGTTAACCCAGGAGCTTTATAGATTAGTCATTGATTTTTTCCCTCCTGTTGGAGCTCAACCTTCCATAGGAATTAATCACCAAATAGCTGGAGACAGCCACCAAAGAGTAACATGCTTTGCTCATGGTACTAACTTGCAGGGACTTAGGCCCAGATCCCAGAAGGTGGGAGGACTTCCTTTTCCTCCCAGAAGCCCTCCTTTGGATTGAATATGGTTACTCAGAGGGTGATTGGAGGCCCCTGTCCCAACCTTTTGAGTCCTCACCCAGGGTGGGGAAACGTTCTACCATTGATAGCCTGTCAGCCACCCACAGTCCAGGAGGCTTGACTTCCAACCCAAAGAGCCATCAAAGAAAAGCAAGTCTTTGCACTTTATGAGTTAACCCCAGAACACATTCATCCCTTTGTGAATTCATTTTTTTCTCAATAGTTTATTAATTTTAGGTGAAAGTTAAAACTGTGACTTAGACTCCCATCTAACATTTTTTTATACAACTTGTTCCAAGACATTGACTAAAATTTCTAAAATATGTCAGCATTTTCATTATTTCCATTCTGTTTATTCTATTTCCATTGATCTAGCTTCCTTTTCCATCCTTGGTTTCTCATCTTTGCTTTTGGGTAAATGTTGATAGTTTTGTTTCATGTAGTTATCTCTAATCTATTGTTTGACTGAAAGGTGGCCTCTGGGAGTGGTTTCAGTTTTAGGTTAAAAGATTGCTTTAACACAATTGTCTCAGGAGCTCCTCCAATCTCTCAGTCTAATAAATCAGTTTGTTTGTTTTTTTTGTTTTGTTTTGTTGTTATGAATTTGTGTTTTGTCCTATGCTGTTATCCCATTGTAACTGGGACTTTCTATTGTGTCTCATGTCAGAACAGTCAATAATGAAAGCCAGGTAACATCTAGTTCTTCTGGTCTCAGGTTAGAAGACACTGTGTTTTATGTGGGGTTTTCTCCTGTTGAGAAGTTTCTTCCTTTAGACTTTGATTTCCTTCATTATTTTGTACTCCAGACAAGTAGAGACCAATAGTTGCATCTTACATGACTGCTTGCAAGCTTTTTGAGACCCCAGGCACTACTCAACAAACTAAGGTGTAGAACATTAACTTTATGAACTAATCTATGCCAATTAACTAAGTTGTTCCACTAGACTGTGTTCCTAAGTCCTTCAGCCCAGTGTACCTGTACTATGAGTTACTTAGATATATCTAGGAAATCTTTGAAAATGTGTCCCTTATTTATTTATTATATGCATGAATATACAAGTATATGCAGCACACACAAACATGTATTGTAGGATAAGCACTGGACAGCAAAGTCAGTTCGAACTGTGAGGTAAGCAGTTCAAACTCACCAGCCACTCCTTGAAAACCCCATACAGGGTCTCTATGAGTAGGCACTGACTCAGTGGAATTTAACAACAATGTAACATAGATAGATATGACACCATGTTTGGCAAAGTAGCAAGTCAGTGAAAAAGAGGAAAACCCCAGGGAGATGGATTGACACAGTAGCTGCAAAAATGGAACAAGCATGACAACAATTATGAGGATGCTGAAGAAGCAGGCAGTGTTTCATTCTGTTATGCACAGAATCAATATAAGTTGGAACCACCTTGATGGCACTTAGCAACAATGATAGATACAACACACATTCATTTTGGGAACCCTTTTTGAGCACTGATGGTGTGTGCTGAGATCTGCACTAGCTGGTGAAGATCAGAGATAACAAGAACCTGTCCTTACCCTCAGGGAACTCTCAGTACAACGGAAAACACACACAAGAAATCAAGTGACCCAATAGTATGTCCAGAGCATCACCAGGAGTCCTAGGAAAGAACACATAGGAGGTGCCAGGGGAATCCAGGGGGGATCCCTTGGAAGAGGGGCTCTATCTTAAAGCACAAGCAGGAATTTGCCATGTTATGGGAGACTTTCTGGGGAAATAGACTTCATAATCCATAGAATCAGCCTAAGCCCTGGCCAACCATGTGACAAAGTTGTCATTGGGCAAGTTACTTGTTCTCCCTGTGAGTAATTTTCTCTATATCACATGAAATATAACCTACATGTAAATAATTACACATAGGAGTGGTTACTATTATGGTGTTGCCATTATGAGTTTTCAGAGCTGTGAGGCTTCCCCATGGGCAGATCCCAGCTATGAGGTGAGAGTGTCCTATACAGAACTGTATGACTAGCATAGACACGACTCCAATTAGTGAAGGACTGAACAAGCAAATAACAGCATGAGAGGTAGGAGGGCTCTGATGCCATCCTCCCAAACAAAACAAAAACCCAAACTCACTGCCATGAAGTCTCTTCCAACTCATGATGATCCTATAGGACATAGCATTGTCCCATAGATTTCCAAGGCTATAAACCTTTATGGAGCGACGTGCAGTGAAGAGCTCTGTCATGAACAACCAGGAACTGGACCAAGCAGGCTGAAAGCATAGTGCTAGAACTCTGAACCACATATAAAGGAATATTTAGAAGCTTAGAAGGCTTACAGCTGGGGACATTTGTAGCAGAATCAAGAAATCCATTGCTTTCTAAGTCAAGACACTCACCTGCTCCCAGAGCCACCATCTTGGGAGAGACCAAGTGGGGAAAGGATCAGAACAGCCATGAATGCTTGGCAAAATCACTGAGATACAAGTGTGGACAATCTCCATGAAGTTTAAAATGACAGTTTCCACTTAAAACCAAGCAGACACTACTCATCTGTCAGTTTGTCTACTGGGGTGGCTTGTGAGTTGCTGTGATTCTGAAAGCTATGCCACCAGTATTTTAAATATCAGCAGGGTCACCCATGGTGGACAGGTTTCAGATGAGCTTCCAGACAAAGACACACTAGGAAGAAACAGTGACAAACTACTTCCAAATATTTAGTCACTTAAAACCTTGTGAATAGCAGAGAAACGCTGTCAGATATAGTGCAAGAAAATGAGCCCCTCAGGTTGGAAGGTACTCAAAATGCGACTGGTGAAGAGCTCCATCCTCAAAGTAGAGCTGACCGTGAAGACACAAATGGAGTAAAGCCCATGGGAGTAAAGCCCTTGGGACCTTCATTTGCTGATGGGGCACTACTAAAAATGAAGAGAAAC
>NW_006408943.1:1248292-1249162 GCF_000296735.1 Chrysochloris asiatica | reverse complement strand
GACCTTGAATATATCCCACCTGAATTTAGAGATCATCTGAAGAACAGATTTGATACATTAAAACTCTAAAGACCGAAGACCAGAAAAGGTGTGGGATGACATCAAGAACATCATACATGAAGAAAGCAAAAAGTCATTAAGAAGACAAGAAAGAAGGAAAAGGTTAAAATGGAACTTGCTCTCCATTGTAGAGATGGTAAAGCAAATGGAAGAAATGAGGAGGTCCAAGAGCTGAACAGAAAATTTCAAAGAATCAGCTTGAGAAGATAAAGCCAAATATTACAACAAAATGTGCAAAGATCTGGAATCAGAAATCCAAAAAAGAAGAACATGCTCAGCTTTTCTCAAGCTGGGGGAACTGAAGAAAAAATGCAAACCTCAACTTTCATTATTGAAAGAATCTCTGGGCAAATTATTGAATGATGCAGAAAGCATCAAGTGAAGATGGAAGAAATACACAGAGTCACTGTACCAAAAGGAAATGGTTAATGTTCAACCGTTTCAAAAGGTAGCATATGATCAAGAGCCAATAATACTGATGAAGGCAGTCCAAGGTACATTGAGGGAATTGGCAAAGAGCAAGGCACCAGGAATTGATGGAATAATAATTGAAATCTTTCAAGAAAAACTCACTCATCTCTGCCAAGAAATTTGGAAGACAACTGTCTGGCCAACTGATTGGAAGAGATACATATTTGTGACCATTCCAAAGAGAGGTGACCCAACAGAATGCAGAATGCGGAAATCTTCCGACAATCTCTTTGATATCTCATGAGAGTAAAGCTTTGCTAAAGGTAATGCAGAAGGGAGCCAGCATTCACCGAAGACCCACCTGAAAGAGGGATGTCATCTGCATCTCCATTGAGGACC
>NW_006408943.1:1241847-1248192 GCF_000296735.1 Chrysochloris asiatica | reverse complement strand
CTAGCCATCTTGGCCTCCAAGGAGCACTCTGGTTGCACTTCTTCCAAAACAGTTTGGTAAAGTAGAGACCATCAAAAAAGAGGAAGACCGCAGTGAGACAAACTGACACAGTGGCTACAACAAGGGACTCAAACAGAACAATGATTTGTGAGGATGGCCCAGGACCAGGCAATGTTTCATTCTGTTTTGCTTAGGATCACTGAGTGTGAACCAACTCTATGACACCTAACAACAACATTTGTGTATGTGTGTATATATCAACTATCATTAAGGGTTGCTATCAAATTGAGTCCATCTCATGTGTGTCCCCATAGAATCATGTCCCAAAGGGTTTCCAATTACTGATTTTTCAGAAGCAGATTATCAGGTCTTTCTTCAAAATTCCTCTGGATGAACACAAACTTTCAATTTTTCAGTTTGCACCCAAGTGCCTTAACCACTTGCACAACCCAGGGGACTCCTGAACTGTACCTATGGTTACCAGGAAGTTAATAACTGAATAAGGACTAGGTAAGAAGAGGTGGCAGGGGAAAGGAGGTCTAACCAAGCAGAACTTTTGATTTAGAACCTGTAATGGGACCCTGCAGCACACCTCCCCCTACTCAATGATAAGCCCAGAGAGGTGTCCTTTTCTTACATTTTCTCCCCACCTTTCCACTCCTCATCCTGCACACCCCACCCAACTTTGGGGCTCAGTCCTTCTAGTTCCCTCACTTTCTCCTCAAGGATCTCTGGTAGCATAGTGGTTATGAGTCGGGCTGCTAACCTCACAGTCAGCATTTCGAAACTACCAGCAATTCCACAGGAGAAAGATAAGGCTTTCTGTTCCTGTAAAGATTTACAGCCTTGGAAATCTGTGCAGGGTCTCTATGAGTCAGAACCAACTCCACGGCACACCACCACCACCAACTGAATTTTAATAATGCCAGAACCAACGGACTCGACAGCACTTAACTACAACAACCAACATGTATCACTCCTGCGGTTATCAGATTTGATCCTTACAGCACTCCGTGAGTCTGGGATAGAAAGTGGTCTATCATGGCATTGGCTAATGTCAACCTCACTGACTGCACACACCCATGGCTCTGAGTGAGACTCAGTCAGCTATGGCTCCAACATTTATCACTGTTCTTGCTCCAAGTGCAATTCCCACATCTCTGCTCCATGACTGACTAGTCAGAATTTGGGGCAGTGATGAAAAAGCAGGGCTAGCCCGTGAAATTTATGCTTGGTCTCCTTCCTGTCTGGCAGACAATCCTCTCCAATCTAGTTCTGTGTTCACTCCATTTCCCAATAGCCCTCAGCAGTTCCAATACTTACACCATTAATCCTGAACCAAATTCAGCTTTCAGATGCCCTCAGCTCAACTCAACCTTCAGACCATCCTTATTTATCAGCACAGTGTACTGCGTGGTGACCACTCTAACAATGGCATGCCCATACCTTACCTCCCAGAACTCATGAGTGTGACCTTACTTAGGAAAAGGATCTTTAGATGAGATCAAAGATCTCAAGATGAGATTGTGCTGAATTAGGATGGGCCTTTAATCCAATGACATGTCCTTTCAAGAGAAAAGATGGGAAAGAGACCCAAAACATAAGTGAGGCAGCAGTGTGAAGATGGAGACAGAGAGGAGTGTGATGTTCTCCCAAACCAAAGAATGTCTGAGATCAACAGATGCTGGAAGCGTCAAGGAAGTACTTTCCTCTGGAGACTTTGGTGGGAGTGTGGCCCTTGATATTGGATGTTTAGCCTTCAGAACTGTGAAAGGACAAATTCCTGTTGCTTTCAGCCATTAGTTTGATGATTGTTTGTTGCAGCAGCCACAGGAAGCTCATGCATACACCCTGACTTGGGCCAGCTCATCCCCTTTGTCTCCTGAATAGGTCTTACACACCTCAAGCTGGCCTCACTCTCTCTGCACCCTTGGCTGAGGTCCACTCCCAATTCTTCTCATCATCCTACAGCTTCTCATTGTCAAGTTTCACCACCACACCCAACCTGCCTAGAGCTTTCTACCTCAACCATCTTCTCCAAATGCCACTTGCTCCATGTTTCTCCCACACTGCACTGCCCCTAATGGCACATGGCCATTTCCCCAACAAGGAAGATGTTCTTAGTGTAGTCTCAGTGAACATGTGTTCATTGACTCATTCATTCACTCTACAGTCATGCGCCCTAGACATGTCTGCAAGGTCAGTAGTGATGATTGCCCTGGTCTCTGATGTATCCCAGCACCTGGAACTGTATTTTCCACAGATTAGCACTAGCCATTCATCATCCATCCATTCATCATTCATCTATCTATTTAGCCATTTACCCATCCATCATCCAACCATATATCCACCCATTCATCCATAATCTATCCATCCACCCATCCACTCAGGCATCAAATGTTTGCCAAGTTCCTCAGTGGCAAGCCCCATTTGAGAGAGTCCCAAAATAGAAATACTTGAAGTT
Source organism: Chrysochloris asiatica (assembly GCF_000296735.1). Lineage (NCBI taxonomy): Eukaryota > Metazoa > Chordata > Mammalia > Afrosoricida > Chrysochloridae > Chrysochloris > Chrysochloris asiatica. Next base: position 1,245,728 of record NW_006408943.1, on the reverse strand, counting down.
GCCTCCATCATCGTTTCTCAGCAGCTTCGGTGAGGCACCCAGAGCTTGGTCAAATGCCAAGCAGGAGTTCCATATGTCCTATCGATCCATTGTATGGCACATGATCAGAAACATCATGGTGCTCTGTCCAGACAAAGACCGGAGAGCTCGACCAGAGAAGACAAAGAGCAGTAGCAGAAAGAAATATCTCCACACACTGCAATTAGAAGGCAAAGAAATAAATCAGAAAAGGTATCAGGAAGAGACTGCTTCAGAGTCATGGAGAGGCCAGCCCCCAGAGACCCAACCAGAGAACTGTAGAGTAAGAAACTTGGGCCAGAATGACTGCATTATTTACGAGACCCAGTACAAAAGGACACTGTGGGATTCGTTGCTCAAAGAAGAAGGTGGGGGGGTGGGGGTGGGGGAGACTATCAGTAAAGACAGTGAAATATAAGCCCTCCATACTCTTTTCTTTCTCAACATTGCAAGGTGATTTTTATTTGCTCTGTGATGCCATTCTAAGTTAAAAAAAAACTTAAATTTTGAATTATGAGAATTGATTTTGCCATTCATCTTTGTATCGTGCAATGCCAGTTTTAAATGCAAATGTCAGAGTATTTAACTCGTATGTGGACTCACACATTTACTCAATTCATATTTTGTAGCTCGTGCATAAATATGTATTTTGTTTGTGCCAGAACAGTGGAAACACTGCACAAACTAGATCAGAAGTTTTTCTTTTCCTTCTTGACATGTGCCCACTGCTTTGGGCTCACTGAGAGTAAGAAAGGACAGCAGAGAAATTGAGCTACATGTGTTTTGTCTTTCACTTTCCTTCAATGTCATCATTTTGCATCAGTGGTCGGCTCTGTAAGAAAGGGAGTCCCAGGGTAGTGCAAGTGGTGAACGTACATGGCTGCTAACTGGAAGCTTGGCAGTTCCAGTACATCCAGAGGTGCCTTTGAAGGAAGACATAGTCATCTACTTCCTAAAATTTTATGGAGATAGATGTTTTGTAGCAAGGAGGGGAGTGACTAACTTTGCAGTCTAGGAACCGAGGTCCCTGGGACCATGAAGGGAGAAGAGTGGAGAGCAGGACCATACCCAGAGAAGCTGTGATGGCAGAGATGGAGGCAGAGATGATGACATGGAGAGATGGAGCAGCTGGGGACTTTAGACCCAGAAAGGGAGAAAGGCTGTGTGCTGATGACCAGGGGTGGGGGATGGGCAGGCTTGCGGGATATACTCTTTAGTTGGCTGATGATGCATGGAGGGGATTGTGACCATGGCAATGAAACGATATACGATAGGATGAATGTAAAACTAATGTTCTCCCATGTAAACGATCACATAATTCACAATAAAACATTAAAAAAAAAAAACCCTTATGGAGAACAGTTCTGCTCTGACACACAAGGGATCATAATAAATCAGGATCAACTTGACCGCTATTGGTTCATACAGGAAGGTAACAGGAATAAGAAAGACATGAATGGGCTCCTTGGTCATTAATGTTTATTAGGATGTCACTGGCTTCCTTCTGCTTTTGAAAATGGAAAACCTGGCTTCTCATGTCCATCAGCAGCCCCACGTCATAGATACATAACAAGCTTGCCTTGTCCTTACTCTGAGTCTCACTGAATCTGAATTCTGCATTCTTGAAGCATCATGAACATTCTATGCCAATGGAGGAGCAAGAAAGTATTGTTGTAGTTGTTAAGTATTGTTAAGTGTGTTCTTACTCATAGTGACACTGTAAAGGGTTTCCAAGGAGTGGCTAGTGGATTTGAACCACTGACCAGTGGTTAACAGTCCAGTGCTTATCCAATAGCACTACACCAAGACTCTGAGAAAGGGAAGAGCCATGGATTATAGATAACTTCTCTACTAGAACAGAGCACTAAACCAAGTACAGGAGCTTGTGAGAGTGGGGTTTTGTGTCACTATGCAGATGGCAACCCCATGACATTAGCCCTGCCTCTGGGTAGGCCATGGCAAAGGGCCCACCCTAAGTATAGTCACTGACTAGACCCTAAGACCTGCAGTGACTCAAGTTTTTTCTTAGCAGGGAGGACCTGCTTGAGCTTTTATGTGCCTGTTTCCCATCAATAGACCTGGTTCTGGCCACTGAGTAGCCAGAACCGCTAGAAGGTGAGAGATCAGCTCCCAATTCCCCAGGGCCAGGTGACCTGAGCCTCAGGCCACCTCACTATCTATGTACAACAATATCACAAATAAAGCAACAACTCAACTCAACAGGCTCTGCTAACAGCTCACGTTACCATTTCTGAGACATCTAGATGTGACATCAGAGCAGACAAACCTGGTTCTAGAACACCCATGTTTCCAATATCCAGCAAATTCAATGGAACTATTTGTTGTATCTTGCTTTTGGCTTTGTGTGCTATTTTAAAAATTATTTTTAGGCTCTGGAGTGTTCTGTCATCTATAGCCTATGGAAAAAGTTCTTGTACAGGGTGACTGACCTATCCCCTATTCCCTCACATATGACTGAGGATACCCACTCCTGCCTTCCTGGGGAGACTGCACACAGACATGCAGAGCAAGATTCAGAAGATTCTCAACACTGGATCCTTTCTTGAGTTGAGGCTGGATATGATTTTGGTAAATAGTCACAGATGGTTGAAGGGTGTGGAAGACCCACAGATGAGTAAGTGCCCCCAGGCTATCTGTGGAGCAGTCTTCAGTGCACTGTGTGTGGTTCTGATCTCAGACCCTTGGGTCTTTATTCTAAACTCTGTAATCTATGACCATGGGAATGTCATGTACCCTCTGTGTGCTTTGAAAACCTATGGAGTGTGGGTTCTGCATGGCAATTACTTCAGAGAAATCCGTGAGGATTGAATAAGACCAAGTCCAAGTATGTGATGTTCTAATAACAGACACTGGCAGGTGGTGAATTCTCAGTAAATATTAGCTGTGTGTATGCCCACAATTCAGGAAAGCCACCATCTGTCTATCAGTTTGTTGTACTGTGGTAGCTTTTGTGTTGCTGTGATGCTGGAAGCTATACCACCAGCATTTCAAACACCAACAGGGTATCCATGGCTTTAGTGTAGCTTCCAGACTAAAATAGACATTGGAAAAAAAGCCTGAAGATCCACTTCTGGAAATGAACCAATGAAAACCCCATGGAATATTGTCCCATACAGTTCTGGTAGATGAGCCCTCTATTTTGAAAGACCCTGAAAATACACAGTGATAGCAGCATTGGACTTGAACATATCATTGTTTTAAAAATGGTGCCAGTCCACGCACCATTTCATTCTTTTGTTGGAGCTAACTCAATGGCAACCACCAACAACAAATTCAGGAAAGCAACATTCTCTCTGTAAGTGGTAAAGTGGTTCATAAGACAAGAGATGGGGGCCATAGGATTCCCCTCAAGTTTTGTCTTTACAATCTTCTTCTCAACACCAGCATCCCTCTGGACCTGGTTCTGTCCTACAGAACTTTCTGGAATGATGAAAGCATGCTTTATGCTACCCAATTCAGTGACCACATATGAAAAGTAAATATTTGACAGTGTGTCTCCAGATAATCATTTCAAGAGTTTATCAACTTGAAGAAAAAAAAAAGGTTCTTAAACAAGATTGTTGTTGGTGTTGTTAGAGGTTCCATTGAGTTGATACCAACTCATTTTGACTTCATGCATAACAAAACAAAACACTGCCTGGTCCGTTGCCAACCTCACATTCATTTCTATGCTTGATCCGTTGCCAACCTCACATTCATTTCTATGCTTGATCTGAGTGCCAGTGCCATTGTGCTAATCCATCTCATTGGGGTCTTCCCCTTTTTTTCCAACTCTCCACTTTGCCAAGCATTATGTCCTTCTCCAGGCACAGGTCCCTCCTGATAATATGTACAAAGTATGA
>NW_006408943.1:1238691-1240462 GCF_000296735.1 Chrysochloris asiatica | reverse complement strand
TCACCAGATGGAATACACAGAAATTAAATTGACTACATCTGTGGAAAAAGATGATGAAAAAGCTCCATATCATCAGCCAAACAAGGCCAGGGACAGACTGTGGAACCAGTCTGCTCAAGTGCAGATTCAGGCTGAAGCTGAAGAAAATTAAAACAAGTCCAAAAGAGCCAATATTACCTTGAATATATCCCATCTGAATTTAGAGATCATCTAAAGAACAGATTTGATACATTAGACACTGAAGACCAAAGACCAGAAGAGTGTGGGATGACATCAAGAACATCACACAGGAAGAAAGCAAAAGGTCATTGAGAAGATAAGAGAGAAGGAAAAGACCAAAATGGATGTCAGAAAAGACTCTTAAACTTGCTCTCCAGCATAGAGATGCTAAAGCAAATACAATAAGTGAATAGGTACAGGAGTTGAACAGAAAGTTTCAAAGATCAGCTCAAGAAGACAAAGTCAAATATTATAATGAAATGTTAACAACAACAACAACATTGGCAAAATACTGAAAGATGAAGCAAGCATCAAAAGAAGGTAGAAGGAATATATAGAGTCACTGTGCCAATAAGAAATGATGGATGTTCAACTATATCAAGAGGTAGCGTATGATCTAGGACGGATGATACTGAAGGAACAAGTGTAGGTGCATTGAAGTCACTGGCAAAGAACAAGGTACCAGGAATTGATGGAATACAAATGGAAATTTTTGAACAAAGTGATGTAGCACTCGAGGTTCTCTCTCATCGATGCCAAGAAATTTGGAAGACAACTACCTGGCCAAATAACTGGAAGAGTATTTGTGCCCATTCCAAACAGAGGTGAACCAATAGAATCCTGAAATCATCAGACAATATCATTCACATCCCATATGAGTAAAATTTTACTAAAGATAATACAGAAATGGCTGCAGCCATACATTAACAGAGAACTTCCAAAAGTTCGAGTGAGTTTCAGAAGAGGACATGGAATGAGGGATCTCATTGCTGACATCAGATGGATCTTGGCTAAAAGCAGAGAATATTAGAAAGACATTTACCTGTGGTCCATTGACTATACAAATGCTTTTGATTGTGTGGCTCATGACAAGCTATGGACAACATTGTGAAATATGAGTATTCCGGAACACTTAATTGTTCTCATGAGGAATCTGTACATAGACCAAGAGGCAGTTGTGTGAGCAGGACAAGGGAACACTGAATGGTTTAAAATTAGGAAAGGTGTGTGCCAGGGTTGTATTCTTTCACCATACTTATTCAGTCTGTATGCTGAACAAATAATCGAGAAACTGGATTATATGAAGAAAAATGTGGCATCAGGATTGGAGGACGACTCATTAACAACCTGTGATATGCAGATGATACAACCTTGTTTGCTAAAAGCCAAGAGGATTTAGAATATTTACTGATGAATATCTAACTCCAACCTTTGGTATGGTTGCACCTCAGTGTAAAGAAAACAAAAATCCTCACCACTGGACCAATAAACAACTTAGTGGTTACTAGTTGGGCTGCTCACCTCAAGGTCAGCAGTTCAAAACTGCCATCCATTCTATGGAAAAAGAGGTTTCTTCTCCCGTAAAGATTTACAGCTTCAGAAATCCTATACAGGGTTGCTATGATTCACCACATATAAATACAGAAAAGATTGAATTTGTCAAAGATTTCATTTTGCTCTGATCAACTATCAACACTCATGGAAGCAGCAGTCAAGAAATCAAATGATGTATTGGTATTGCATTAGGCAAATCTGCTGTATAAGACCTCTT
>NW_006408943.1:1224903-1234361 GCF_000296735.1 Chrysochloris asiatica | reverse complement strand
ATATGCAAATTGATACTAAAGCTGAAGAAAATTAAAACAAGTCCACGAGAGCCAAAATAAGGCCTTGACTATCTCCCATCTGAATTTAGAGATCACCTGAAGAAAAGATTTGATACATTAAACACTAAAGACTGAAGACAAGAAGAATTGTGGGATGACATCAAGAACATCATACAGGTAGAAAGCAAACAGTTATTAAGAAGACATGAAAGAAGAACAAGTTCAAAATGAATGTCAGAAGAGACACTGAAACTTGCTCTCCAGTGTAGAGATGCTAAAGCAAAAGGCAGAAATGAGGAGGTCCAAGAGCTGAACAGAAAATTTCAAAGATCAGCTTGAGAATATAAAGCCAAATATTACAACAACATTTGCAAAGATCTGGAGTCAGAAACCCAAAAAGGAAGAACACAGTCAGCATTTCTCAAGCTGGGGGAACTGAAGCAAAAATTAAAGCCTCAACTTTCATTATTGAAGGATTCTCTGGACAAATTATTGAATGATGCAGAAAGCATCAAAAGAAGATGGAAGGGATATATGGAGTCACTGTATCAAAAGGAAATAGTTGATGTTCAACTATTTCAAGAGACAGAGTATGATCAAAAGCCAATGATACTGAAGGAAGAAGTCCAAGGTGCATTTAAGGAATTAGCAAAGAACAAGGCACCAGAAATCGATGGAATAAAAATTGAAATCTTTCAAAAAAGTGAGGTGACACAGGAGGCACTCACTCATCTCTGCCAAGAAATTTGGAAGACAACTATCTGGCCAACTGATGGGAAGATATCCATATTTGTGCCCATTCCAAAGAGAGGTGACCCAACAGAATGTGGAAATCATCTGACAATATCTTTAATATCCCATGCAAGTAGTTTTACTAAAAGTAATACAGAAACAGCTACAAGCATACATTGACAGAGAACTTCCAGAGGTTCAAGCCGGATTCAGAAGAGGCCTTGAAACAAGGGATATCATTTCTGATGTCCAATGGATCTTGGCTGAAAGCAAAGAATATCAGAAAGAAGTTTACTTGTGCTTTACTGACTATGCAAAGGGTTTTGATTGTGTAGATCATGACAAACTATGGACAACATTGCAAAGTATGAGTATTCCAGAACACTTAATTGTGCTCATGAGGAATCTATATATGGACCAAGAGGCAGTTGTTCAAACAGAATATGGGAACACTGAATGTTTTAAAATTGGGAAAGGTGTGTGACAGGGTTGTATTCTTTCACCATACTTATTCAACCTGTATGCTGAGAAATAATCCGAGAAGTTGGGTTGTATGAAGAAAAATGTGGCATCAGGATTGGAGGAAGACTCATTAACAACCTGCAATATGCAGATGATACAACCTTGCTTACTGAAAATGAAGAAGTTTTAAAATATTTACTGATGAAGATCAAAGAGCACAGCCTTCGGTATGGATTGCATCTCAATGTAAAGAAAACAAAAGTCCTCGCCACTGGACCAATAAACAACATTCTTTTCAATGAGGAAAAGATTGAAGTTGTCAAGGACTTCATTCTTCTTAGATCAACTATCAACACACATGGAAGCAGGAGTCAAGAAATCAAATGACATATTATATTAGGCAAATCTGCTGCACAAGACCTTTTTTAAGTGTTGAAGAGCAAAGATAAGTCAACTCAAGGACAAAGGTGTGCCTGACCCATGCCATGGTATTTTCAATAAATTCATATGCATACGAAAGCTATACAGTAAATCAAGAAAATCATAGAAGAATTGAGTTCTGGTGTTGGAGGAGATATTGAAAGTGCCAGGGACTGCCCATAGAACCAACAGATCTGTGTTGGAAGAAGTGCAGACAGTGTGCTGCTTGGAGGCCAAGATGGCCAAACTTCATCTCTTCGGCTATATTGTCAGGAGGGACAAGTCGCTGAAGAAGGATATCATGTTTGGTAGGGTGGAGGGCCAGAGAAAAAGAGGAAAGCCATCAGCAAAATGGACTGGCAAAGTGGCAGCATCAATGGGTTCAAGTGTGGCAACAATCATGATGTAGGCCCAGGATCGGGCAGTGTTTCATTCTGTTGTGTATAAGGTCTCTATGAGTTGGTTCTGACTATATGACACCTAACAACAACAACAAAAGCAAAAGAACTCCTGGTATGGCACTATAGGATGAGCACTGGACTGCTTACCATAAGGTTGGTGGTTCAAACCCACCAGCTGCTTTTCAGAAACCCTGTACATGGTTACTATGAGTCAAAACCAACTTAACGGCACTTGACAATAACAAAGACAGGACTTATATCTCTTTTCAGTCTGTACTAATTGTTGTTACATTCAAATGTGATGTTGCTGAAGAATATCACATGTACCTAAGGAGCAGTTTGACTTTGCCTTAAAAGTTACCATGAGTTGGAATTGACTCAATGGCAATAAATTTTATTTTTATTTTTCCAGAAAAATAAATCAATCAGTTTTAGAAGGAATACAGCCAGAGTTTTCCATACAAATGAGACTGGTGAACTGTTATCTGCTTACCCTGGACACGTTATCAGAAGAGACCAATCCCTAAGACAATGACATCATAGTTGATAAAGTAGAGTACCAATGAGAGGGGAAAAGCCCTCAATGGGCTGCACTAACACAGGAGTTACAAAATTGGGGCCAAACATAGAAATGATTATGAAGATGGTACAGGGCTAGGCAACAATTCTGTCAGCTATACATAAAGTTGCCATGATTCTGAGACTACTCAATGGCAACTAACAGCAACAATGGTTCTAGAACCCAGGAGTCAGTACAAAATCAGTCTCTCATGTATTGATTCAGCAAACATGAAGTATGCCATGTTTTCCTCTCATCCCTAGACAGAGTGGCATCAGATTGGCTGCATCTTCTAAATACACACTCCTTGACAGCTCTCCTAGATGACTTGTATTTCCAAAAGTTCCCCTGATAATGCCAGGTTTGGAAGTAGTACTGAGAGGAAATGGGACATTGAACCCATCCCCCTCTCTGAATCCATCCCGAGATGGCTCCTGGCTCTGAGAGCTGGCACTGATCCCTTGGGGCAGAGAAGCCAGCTCCTGCCCCCTGATGACAGATTGGGCCCAGAGTGAAAGGAGACAAACCATTTTGTGAGCCACTTCAGATCTTCTTCCAGATGCTCTGAGCATCACCCTGAATGAGGAAGGGGGCACCAGTATCAGGAGCTCAGAGATCACTCTGTCCTCCCCAAACCTGCCAAGGACACGGGTACCGGGCCACCGGCCCATCAGCTTCCACCAGCACGGAGCCCCTTAATGATTTCTAGATTACAAAACCTTGAGAAACTGGTATATCCTTCAGACACCTAATAAAGCAATTGACTCGTCAGCCAATCTGGCCTCCAAATGAAGCCCTAAATGTGGAATTGGGACCAGCCTTGCCAGACCTGCTTAATGCAAAATTGGTAATGTCACTTACCCGCTTCTTGAATGCAGGCTTATGAATAAAAAACAGTGCTAGATAAAAAGCCCTGCCAATTCCCATGCATTGCAAACAACCGGAGAGATTTTGCATGTTCTCTTGGCACAGCCTTGGAGAAGCCCAGCCTGGCTGAGGACCCTCCAGGAAGATGAAATTCCCCAGCCCAACAACCATGGTCAGTGGAAAAGTGTGGACAACAGGAGGCTTGACCTCCCAAGTTTGGCCTCCTGCCACCGGGCTCCAAAAGACACACAAACACTGACAGATACCCACTAGCCATCTCTGCTAAACTAGGCATCTCTGCCTGTCCAGCCCCCCTTAAACCAGCCGTTGGCAGGAAACATGTTCATGCTAGGGTGCCAGGACTGGAGCTGGGGTTCTGTGGCAATCCGCCTCCCTCTGCCCCTCAGCCCTGTCCCCATCTGCAGAGTTGCCCACACTTCAAGCCTGAAAGTGAGCTTCAGCTCTCCCCCACAGCATTTCTGCAGTGCATTAAAGAAAGAACAAAGGACAGAAAGAAGGGAAAACCAGCCCTTCAGACTGGAAACAAGCAGATGAAATGCTCAAAGGGAGAGAAGCTTTTCAAAGAGCCTTTCATCCAGTGCCAGCTCAGTTCGAGTGACTCCAAACAGACAGAGTGCTGTGCAAATGCTCCTATCAGTCCACTGTTTTCTTGATGGGCTGCTGTCCTGGGAACCACCATCCTGGGAAGAGCAGAAGGACCTTACCACTCACTCCACAAACAGAGCTTTGGGAGTGCTGGGAGGAGTGTCTGGGAAATGCTTCTATGTAGTGGTCTCTGCCCTAGGACACTAGAGCCAGCCTGCAGGTGCTGGGAGGAGGAAGAAAGGACCAGGTGACCTCTGCTCCTATAGATCAGATGTCTTGGATCACAGTCTGGACTAGTTCTACTCTGGTCAGGTGGAATACTGTCAGTGCCCCCATCTTAGATAGCTGACACAGATAAATAAATTACTAGGTCCTTTTCAATTCCAGCTACTCAAAGCCAACCTTTCTTATTTGAAATACAAAAATATGTATTAACAAATATTTATTGAGTCTCTAGCAAAACCGTTTACACAAAGGAGGTGATTCATAAATATTGGATGGCTTACTAATTGATGTCATTATTCCTGCCTTGAAGTTGCTCCAATAAACCATCTGTACACTTAGTCCTGTCCTCAGCACACACCCAACACCACCCGTTCCTGTTCTGTTGAGATCAGACTCCCTGGAATTGACATCAGTCCCCCAGATGGTTCTGTGTGCCAGTGTGGTCTCCGAATAGCACAAATAGTTTGGGCTTGATTATGTGGCACTGTGGGTTAATGCGCTGTACTGCAAAACTGGTTTGAACCACAAGGTTGGCAGTTCAAATTCACCAGCCCCTCCTTAGAAACCCTATACAGGGTCTTTATGAGTTGGAATAAACTCAACAGCACTTAACAACAGCAACAACAATTAACAGAAAGAGCCCTGGTGTGGCACTATAGGATAAGTACTAGAATAGTAACTGCAAGGTGAGCAGTTCAAACCCACCAGCCACTATTAGACATCTACACAGGGTCACTATGAGTCTTAACAAACTGTAAAGCATACAGCACAACAACAATAACATGAACAGAAAGGTTGATAGTTCAAACACATCCAACAGCACTACAGAAGAAAGGCCTGGCAATTTGCTTCCATTAAGAGAACCCTTTAACACCATCCAGAATCTTCTAAGTTGGGAAATTTCAACTTGAAAGGACAAGCAGACCAGCCTGGAGTGGCTAAAAGAACAGAAGATACTTCTTGAAAGAAAAATCGACAGGAAAAATACAAAATAATAACGGCAGTCCGACTGACTACTACAAGAACAAGCAAGTTGCTCACCCAGGAGACATCAAGGCAAGTGGTCGGGTCTCCTCAGGGCAAATGCCCTTCCAAGACTAAGACTCAATGGGAATACACGAGCAGACATACACTCTGATTGGTGACCACGTTCATCACTAATAAGGGGAAATGAGGGAAAAACAGCAATGAAGCTGTGAGCTAAGCCCTACCACGTTCAATAGATTCCTACGAACCCAGGTGGAGACCTGGCTGGCCAGTGATATGGCAAGACCTGGGGACTTCTGGGCCCAAAGTCAGTGCCATAGCCACAAAAGACTAGAATGGAGAGTGAAGCATCCAGCTGATAAGAAGAGAGGACATACGCACAAGAACACCCACACTTGCAGATAATACCCACTTGACCTGGCTTCAATGGCTGGGTGATCAGAACTCAAACAGAAGAAGAAAGAAGAGGAAAACAAAAAAAAGTAATCTGATACGATTTGATGAACTTGACCTACACCTATGTAGGTGTAGCTCAAAAGAGGGAACAAATCTTTATAGCGAGGATCATTCCCACCCCCCCACTTGACACACAGGGTAGACAAGGATGGGCAATTTGGACATTGGCTACCCAAAATCGGGGTGGGGTGGCGGGGGCAGGCTACAAAGGCAAGAAGTGACTGGCTTACAAGCTTTCAAGAGGGAGCCTAGATCCTGAAGGCACAGAAGAAGATAGAATCTCCACTGAGTAGTATCCAATCTATCTGAGCGGGGCTGATGAAAGGAGATGGGGATAGCACTCACGTGGCACAATAGTGAATAATTGCTATCAGGACTGACTGTGTGGGTTGGAAGTGTAAAGGTAGATGTTTTGTAGCAAAGGTAGGGGCGTGATTGACTTTGTAGTCCAGGAGCGGTGGTCTACCAGGGGCGAAGAGCGGAGTGCAGGGCCCTACCCAGAGAAACAGTGATGCCAGAGATGGAGGCAAAGACATTGATGTGGAGAGATGGAGTGGCTGGGGACTCTAGACCCAGAGAGGGAGATGGGCTGTGTGCTGACAACCAGGGAGCAGGCTTGCAGGGTAAAGCCTTTGGTTGGTTGATGATGCAAGGAGGGGATTGCAACCATGGCAACAAAACAATATACGATAGGATGAATGTAAAGCTAATGTTCTCCCATGTAAACTATCACATAATTCACAATAAAACACTAAAAAAAAAAAGAGAGAATCCTTTAGGTGCCATCAGGGGAGAAGAGCAGAGTGAGGGACCTTATCCAGAGAAGCAGCAGTGCCAGGGATGGAAGCAGAGACAATGACATGGAGAGATGGAGCGGCTGGGGACTAGAAAAGGCAGGCTTTCAGGGTATGCCTTTTGGTTGTTTGAATGGTTATATATTCCTGAATGCTTTAGTGTACATTAAAACAACAACAACAACAACAACAAAAACAGAATAGAAGCAAATGCTGTTGAATGATGATGCATGAAGGGGATTGTAGTAATTTCAATGAAATGAAATATGATAGGATGAGTGTAAAGCTGATGTTCTCCCATGTAAACTGTTACTCAATTCACACACACACACACACACACACACACACACACACAAAAGATTACAGCCAAGGGCAAAAAAAAAGGAGAGAGAACCCTTTAGATAAAGCAAGTCTACTCTGTAACCCATGGAGTCCTATTATGGCACTGTGTATTAATGCAGTGGACTGCAAAGTCAGATTGAGTCGCAAGGTTGGTGGTTCAAACTCACCAGCTGCTACTTGGAAACCCTATCCAGGGTTTGGTCATGACCGACTCATCAACACTTAACAACAACAACTCTTTAACACATCGGGTCACCATGAATCAGATGCGCTTGACTACAATGTGTTTGATTTGGGTTTATATGAGGGTGAGTAAAAATTTATCCCCACTCTGGCTGTAGACTTTATTTTAATCAACTTTTGGCAAAGACAAATGCATGATTTTTCAACATTATCTCCTCGCTTTTTAATACTCTTTGTCCATCTGTCAACAAGCTTTTGTATTCCCTAATTTTAAAATATTTTAGGCTGAGCTATGAGCCAAGAATGCATCACTGTCTTCACTTCTTAATCAGAGGTGAATCCTCATCCTCGAAGGGCTGCTTGCAGAGAAACAGGTGAAAGTCCAATGGAGCAAGATCGTGATTATGCGGAGGAAGCCTTAACACCTCAAAATGATGTGTTTGGGTTTTTTTCGGTGTCAACAGTGTGGGCAGAGGTATGTGGATGTGCATTGTCATGCAAGATCACAACACTCCTGGATAGCAGTCCTCTAAGTTTAATCTAAAGTTTAGGCTTCAGCTCTTCAGTGAACATCTCACTGTAATAAGCACTGTTGATTGTTGGACCTTTTTCCTGATAGTGTTCCAATACTGGCCCTTGAGAATCCCAGAAAACTGTAATCATCAATTTTTCCAGCTGATGGTTGATTTTTTAACTTTTTCTTGGCCAGAAATTGAGGATGTTTCCATTTCATACTCTGCTGTTTACTCTCAGGCTTGTAGTAATTAATCCACGTCTTGTCCCTAGTAATAATTTTTCTTAAGAAACTTTTATCTTCATTGGAGTGTAGGTCCCAATTTTGTTTGTAAATATCCACATTCACACCTGCACTACAGTGACCTTGAACAGAAAATGCTGCTAAGACAGTGCCAACAGAAATTTTAATACAACCAGAGTGTGGATAATTTTGTACTTATTTGGAGTACTCGTTCTTTATTTGGAGTCCCTGAGCAGAGCAAATGTAATTGGCTGCTAACCAAAAGATTAGAGATTCGAGTTCACCCAGATGTTCCTCAGATAAAAAGTCTAGTGACCTTCTTCTGAAAAATTGAAAGGGTGATGAAACACAGTTCTAGTCTATAACACATGAGACTGCCAATGAGTTGTACTCAATTAGATAGCAACAGGTTTAGCTTTGGGAGTTTTGTCCACCAAGGCATAAAGACAAGCCCACATTATCACAACACAGAATGGTTCCCATCCGCAGCAGCCTTCTCAAAGTCCTTCCAGAAACTTGACAATTTTTCTGAATTCTTGGAACTTTTCTTTGTGGGCTCAAATTATGCACTGAATGGGAATTCCAAATACAAGCAACATGGGAACCCTCCGAAAAGAGCATTTGCAACTTTTAATGGCATTAATCTGTCACTGGGTGCCAGAGGGAGAAAGGCTAGTTCTGTATCCTAACTGTAATAACTACATATTGAGCAGGCCTAGAGTTGATTTATTAACAATGAGATTTTACAAGCAAGCCACTATTGACAAATGGAAGCAATTTTAGGCACCCCAGATCAATACCCTTTAATCGAGTCAAATCTCAACAAATTAAATTAAAGCAAGATTACAAAATAGCTCCAAAGTAAACAAATGAAATAGTGTAAAAATTCCCACATGGTTGCATGACATGCGAGTGACTGTTAGGAATTTGTAGCCATGTGCCACAAATTAGAAAAGTGACCATGTGCCAGGGGTGCTGTTGTTACATCTATGTCCCGTCTGTGTCCCTATGGTTGGGTACCCGTGATGGACAAGAGGAGTGGAAAAGTTAAGTTTGGTTCTTCTTCAAGAATGGTTATGTAAACAAACTCCTCTCCTATCTGTTGGCCATCTCCCAACACAGTAACTCTGGGAGGAGGTAACACCAGCAGGCAGACCACCAGATAGTATGGCCACATGGAGAAAAACAAGGGAAAGTTCTCAACTATGCCCCAGCTGACCTATAAACTTGGACCAATCATATAAAATGAGAATGATTGAAATCATCATCCTACATAATCTCTCAACACAGTATTATTTTCATCAGCAGAAACATCACAGTCCTTCTGAAAATGACTCCTTCTCTAAATTCTTAAAGACTTTCTCTTATTATGGGATCTGATTTAGCTCTCTACAGCTGCTGTAAAAGAAATACCATGAGGGATGGCTTTAAAAACCAGGAATTTACCTTCTCACAGTTCTGGAAACTGAAAGTCCAAATCAGGGTCTAAGCCACATCATCTCCTTCTGTGAGCCTCTCTGCCTATAATCTTTAGTATTCCTCAGTGTTCCCTGGGGGTCTTTATCCCCCTGTGTACATGCCTTTGGAATGAGGAATAGCATCACTGTCAACAGATGGATCTTGACTGACAACAGAGAATATCAGAAAGATATTACCTGTGTTTTATT
>NW_006408943.1:1212295-1223373 GCF_000296735.1 Chrysochloris asiatica | reverse complement strand
ACATGTAACTACTCCTTGTTGTCATCTATACTAGTATTTTGAACCTAATGAACCAAATAATTGTGAACCATAATCTAACCAAGTTTACACATAAAATTAACCATCCCAGGGCCCAAATTACAGGAGGGGAGGAGAGAAAGTGCAAATCAAAACAAGGAATGAACTCCAAAGTTGTCATGATATATTTAGGACCAGGTACAGATTAGATGCTCAATGAACATTCAGATGTTGGCTAAAGAAGATGTCCAGTACAATGGCACCTAACCAGTCTGAGTCTGCCCTAGGGAGATGGCTTCTCCCAACAAAATGACCCAGAAAACCTCAAGTTAGGTCAAGCACATCATATGTCCAGATTCCCCACCATTCTTCAGGAAACTAGAAGGTCCACTCTCATTGAGACTTTTCACTTTAGAAGTTCTTTTGTGCCTATAATTTTCTGGTGCACCACGGGAGCCCTGGTTTCTAGATTTCAAGTATGGATTGTGGCCCTATCATCAAAGCTCACAGAAAATCTCAGGAGGTTCACTGTTCTTCACCAACAGTTGCAGAGGAGATATATCTATCCAAACATCAGAGATCTCAGAGCAGAAACATATCACAGCATCCCACGGTTTACCCAACACCTAGTGCAGAGCCTGGTTCATGGTCGCTCCTCAAAATGTTGATGAAAGAATTTAATGAAGATGTTGACAGGAGCATTTTCTGGCTGGCTAACACGCCTCCTCTGACAGAGAGTGAGCATCAACCTTTGGGGTGAGGCATTGGGGGAGAATGTGTTCCTTCTGTGTTCCTATTAAAATGAAGTTCCTGGGACATCCTTCACTGTGGGTTGATAATGACTCAGAGCGCAGCCATCCACCACTTTGTGGTGTTTTCTGTGCCACACCACCCTTCTTCTACTTTTTTTTTTTCCTTTCCTCTCTTTCTTCTTCATCTATTACTTTTATCATAGTAAAAAAATATATAACACAACATTTGCCAATTCAGTAGTTTTTACAAGTACAATGCAGTGACATTGATTACATTAATCAGATTGTGCAACCATCACCAATATTTTGTTTTGATGGAAAATTTGGCAAATTTTGTTGTCAAATTTTCCATCACAATTAACAGATACTCACTGTTTCCTCAACAACAACTTTCCTTTGCTTCATTCCTTCTATCTTTGGTCACCATGCATAGTGGTTACGAGTCAGGCTGCCCACTTCAAGGTCAGCAGTTTGAAACCACCAGTGTTCCGAGGGAGAAAGCTGAGGTGTTCTGCTCCCTTAAAGATTTACAGCCTCAGAAACACTGTACAGGGTCACCATGAGTCGGAACCAACTCCATGGTACTCAACAATAACAAGCTTTGGTCTCTATGTATTTGCTAGATATGTCTTATAAGTGGGCTCCGTAAGATAAGCACTGGACTCAAAACTATGAAGTCCTTGATTCAAACTTGCCAGGTGTTCTGCAGGAGAAAGATGAGGATTTCTGAATTCACAACGATTTAAAAGACTTGGAAATCCTATACAGAGTCGCTATGAGTCAACCAAATCCAGGGCACTTAACAACAACACCAATACAAAGAAGTATAGATAATATCAGATATAGATAACAGTGACAGAGAAGGCTAAATATAGAAATGGGGTTCCTACGTGTTGCAAACAGTGAAGCATTTAACTGCTAACCAAAAGTTTGGAGGTTCCACGCCATTCAGAGTCGCCTTGGAAGAAAGGCCTGATAATCGATTTCTGAAAACTCAGCCATTGAAAACCCTACGGAGCACAGTTCTACTCGAACGCACGTAAGGCACCATGAGTCAGAATTGACTCAGCGGCAGCTGGTATAGATATAAATGTTGCTATTGGGGGCTGTCAAATAGATTCCAACTTATAGCAACTCCATGTGACAACATATAACAGCCCCATAGGGTTTCCTTAACTATAAACATTATGAAAGTAGATGACCAGGGCCTTCTCCCACAGATGTGCTGGGTGGATTCAAACTGCCAACCTTCTGGATAGCAGCTGAGCTCTTTTTAGTGAGCAGGGCTTCTTATATATATAGAGAGAGATAGATGTAAATGTAAATTAAACCCATAATGTACATGTACATATACAATTATGTAATGCATATACATTATAGTAAGTATAGCTAGATAGAGATACAAAATATGGAAAGAGAAGCTATTGTTCCAGACTCTTGGCAATATGTGGAATCATACAAACATTCCTCCAGAACAGAAAATATTTGGCTTAATTTTGTTCTGTAAAAATTGGAGAGAGAAAAAAAAAAAAAACACAATTAGCACAGATGACAAATCCAGAGCAGCATGTTTTGTCCCAAAACAGGGCCAGAGTTATCCTATAACCAGATAATTTGAACAAATACAGAAGGTATCTGCATGCAGTATCATACCATGTGCAATTTCAAATGTTTCCAAAAATGGGAATTGGAACCGAATTTTAAAATGACCCTCCCCTGGAGGCCTGGTGTAGTGCTATAAGATAAGCACTGTACTGCTAACTGCAAGGTCAGTGGCTCCAACCCACCAGAAACTCCTCAGAAACCCAATACAGGGTCGCTATGAGTCAGAACTGACTCGACGAGACTAAACAACTCCCCTTCAGGCACTCTGAACTGTGACCATATTTCTCCAAAGGGCCAGCTGGTCCCTGGACCTTATCTGGCCTTTGGCTTGTCCTCACAGCCTTCTTACTGCATGGAGAGCCAAAATCAACCAAGAGCCCACTCTTGGTTGGGTAGAATTAATTGGATCTTACTCTAAAAAGGCTGACTTGGTGAGCTGGAAAAATGGATGTTTTGAGTCTTAATTTCCCCTTTCTTAAGTAACATGTTTTATGCAGAATTTATGCATTCCTTGTCCCTCATCCCACTGCCTCGATCTATTTTTAATGACATTCTCACCAGCCTCTTATTTCCTTTTTCCTTGTTAATATCTGAGTTTTTCATTATTCACAGTGTAATCAATCTTCCTCCGATCACCTCACACCCTTGCCCACACATCACTAAGCAGGTGTCGGTTTATGGACTCTGTCTCTGAGGTGGATATCTTCATTCTCAGTTCTTTAAATAAACTCCAGGCCTATTCATCCTGTCAAATGAACCCAACTTCTTCCTGGAGGCCATCACCTCTTTCTTGAGAAGGTTGGAAGATGGAGGCAACACCTCTGACATCAAAAAAGGGCATGGCAGTAGATCTCTTCATTTTGTCAGGATTTATGCATGCCATCCTGAATTAGAATATAGCCTAGAAAGTTCCTGAAGGTATTAGGCAGTAGGTCTTACTTGGTTCTGAACACTGTGGGGGTACCTTTTCTTAATTAAGTAAATAAAATTTTTAAAAAGCCTTGAATAAGTGACATGGGTTTTGGAGCCATAAAGACCAAGATTCAAATGCTCTCTAGTTAGAGAACTCCATGAATGGAGCAAACGGTTAAGTGCTAGGCAGCCAGCCTAAATGTTAGTGGTTCAAATCCACCCAGGGTGACTTCTAAAGAAAGTTCTGATGATCTACTTCTAAAGGATCCCATTTATTGAAAGTTATGGGCACAGTATAGTCCAGCACACATAGCATCACCGTAAGTCCAAATTAGCTCAACAGCAATTGGCTCAAAGCTGGGTGACCTTGGACAATTGACTTTGAACTCCAAACTTCAGTGTCCTCACCAAATTTGAAGTTATTCTACCTATTGCAAGGAATTTCAATGAGAATGAACAGAGACATTCCACACATAGGGCTGAGCTCTGTGAAATGCCATGAACACATAGTGAGTGGAAGATCAAGAGTGATTACAGGGCATTGCAAACGAGAAGAGAAAAAGCAACCGTGTTACGTGCAACAAAGAGTCTGAGTAAGATTACGGAATCAATGAGGCAGGTGTCTCAAATACAAATCCATCTCCTCCAGTTCAGCCATTTTTTGAAATATGAAAGTCACCATCAGCAGCAAGCCACACTCCCAGCATTCCTGCTGAGGAGTATTTATGGCGACATCCCGCCAGTCAAGGGAGATTTATGAGCCACATAAATACAGACGATAATCCTGCAAATTCCAAGTTGTGCTAAAGGGCTGCAAATCAGTCCTTGGGCTGGGTCCCAAACAAAAAGAGAAAGTGTGATTAAGTGTGACTTTTTTAAAGTTTTGTTTGGATTTATTCCTAAAAGCTTCTTCATCCTGAGACTCCAATTTCTTCTTGGCTGGAGCACAGATGGCTGCCCTGGCACGAATCAGAGATGGAGAATCGGAGCTGTTTCCAAAAGGAGCCCAGGAAAAAGTAAGTACAGAAAACTGGACCACTCATTAAGTTTGGTGTAAAGTTAAGATCCGCTGTAACCTGTCTGTGAGCTCTGGAATGCCACCCCCATCAAGATGGATCTACTCTTGTGCTCAACACTGGCCCTAACTGACAGAGATCTTATCATGAGTCCCTAAGGGATGGGCAGGTGGCCACAGATGACCTGGCCAGGCAGGGGCTTCTCATAGATGCCCTGGGTCCTGACAGGCATGATGGTTGTTTGTGGAATGAA
Source organism: Chrysochloris asiatica (assembly GCF_000296735.1). NCBI lineage: Eukaryota > Metazoa > Chordata > Mammalia > Afrosoricida > Chrysochloridae > Chrysochloris > Chrysochloris asiatica. The sequence continues at coordinate 1,218,838 of NW_006408943.1, read as the reverse complement.
TGAAAGATAAGCAGTAAAGTGAGCTCAACACTTGAACTCCTATTGTCTGCAAAGATAGTGCTGGAGTCAATGTTGAGTCCATGCCTAGCCAAAGTTCCCCACTTTTTGCCCCTAGTCTCTGAGGTATGTTTGTGCCTGGGATGAAGGCTGGAATAGCAAATGTCAGTGGCCCAGTACTCATGAGATGGAATTTGTTTACTTATCTGCAAAATGAGAATAATAACTTTCTTCACTTAGTTACCAGGAAGATTAAGTGAGGTAGATCTGAGCCTTAAATGATTCTCCAAGTCTTTAATTCTGAGGTAGTTTTCCTATCAAATCTCCTGATAATAGTAGAGAGTTGTTGTTGTTGTTATGTGCCATCGAGTCGGTTCCGACCCATAGCGACCCTGTATAGGGTTTCTGAGGGTGTAAATCTTTACGGGAGTAGAAAGCCTCATCTTTCTCCCGCGGTGCGGCTGGTAGTTTCAAACCGCTGACCTTAAGGTTCGCAGCCCGATTCGTAACCACTACGCTAGTAGAGAGAACAGGGTTCAAATTCTAACTCTACCATATTGTTGTTGGATGCCGTCGAGTCAGTTTGGACTCAAAGCAACCCCATTTGACAGATTAGAATTGCCCCCATACGGCTTCCTAGACTGTAATCTTTAGAGAAGTATATCACTGTGTATGTCTTTCTCCTGTGGAGCCATCTGGGAGATTCACATCACCAACCTTTCAGTCAAGTGCTTGACTATTATACTACCAATGTTCTTTCTGCCATATGAAGTTTTCTGTAAATCAAAGAAAAGAAATGTGACTAAGTGCATTCATTAGGATTCTCCAAAGAAATATCCTTGAGCAATGAACTACTGGTGTGAGATCTCTTCTCCTACCATGTTGACTTGGACATATGACTCTGAACCATTCACAAAGGACCACTATTACGCTGGAGAACATTCAGTTCCACACTAACCTCTGTGTGAGAGAGAAATAGACACTAATGGGATCACTGTGGGAAGTACTGTTTGTTACTGCTCCATCACCAAGCCCAGGCTGACAAATGCAGGCAGAGAACCATGTCTGCACCCAGAGCATCCTGGCTGGTAGCCTCCAAGGGGTAGGAACTTAGATGGAGCAGGAAATCTGTAGACTGAGCCACAAAGCTCAACACAAGAAGAAAAGTGACCATGATCATTTCCCACAACTGCCTTAGAAGAAGAGACTCAAATTCTAAATGTCTGTCATTGAAATTGCCTGAGGAGATAATGTTTATTGAAAGTTTTCCACAAGCATTCCCCATCTCTTTAATCATAGAACGTTCCTTTTTTTCTTTACCGTAAAATCATAAGTACTTTACTGTCTTCACACATAGAACTTCTGCTTCTAATCATATCAATTTTGCTATAATTAACTTTTAATATATTTGCCAGGGTGTTGTGTATGTACAGACCAAGATATTTTATCAGATATTAATATAACCACTTCCATTCTTAAGGTGTGTTATTAAAGGAGGGTTCATTATTATCCCTTAAAGTGTTATGATGTTAACCCAATTACCATTTCCATTTTGTTTCATATGTTTTGGAGTGAAATAGGACAGCCATTAATGACCCAATAAGATCCAACTCACCAAATTGCATCCTTGGGACCTTTGCAGAATGCTAATAATAGCTTGATCATCTAGTAGGCAAAACTTCCGTGCAGGATGTAACTACTTGCCTCAAGTTCCAACTGGTGTTAGGAGCTGGGGTGCAAGAGTCATTAGGATCCCAGTTCAAATCCCACCTCTACCTGTTCCCCATTCTTTGACCTCTGCCAGCTATGCATTCCTGTTTTCTTTTATTAAATGACAGTGATAACTCTGTCTCCCTCTTTGGGTCAGTCTCAGGATTGGAGAAGACACATGTGAAAAGAGATTGCTGAGTGCTTTGTACACAATAAGGACCCCCAGATGATCAGTACCCTGACATTATTACTAACCCCAACAGGATCTTCCCTGTATGAACTTCTTGTATTAATTAGCATTGAATATGCTGTTTTCTCCACCTCCTCCAGCTCAATCTTCACAGAAAACATCCTTAGCTAACATTCCTAAGCATGTGTTCTGTGGATCTATATTAGAGACACGTATCCCTGAAGTGGAGATGTTGTCACTTGCCATGCTTGAGGAAATATCATCTGGAGATAAAGGATCATGTGTGATTATGTGACTTCCTTTGAGGGTGATTGATTTGTTTGGGTCCAGGGCCATCACCTCCCAATAAAAATTCACACAACAAATGGGGCAAATGCTGCTGCACCCTCCAGCTGAGCTATCTTTGGAGACTCCTGCTTCCTGGAGCTGTTGAGAATCCCTGTGGATAGACCACAACTCTGATCAGAAACTCCCTGATATCTGCTCTCTAGGAACTCAGTCCTAACTATGCTCCTCCAGTCAGATGTCTTCCACTGTCTGAGGGAGGCATTAACCAACTCCAAGGACTGGGCACACGGGTCACTGTTGGGCCTTTGATAAGGTCCAGTTTCCTCATAAAGACTTGTGAGTTTTATTTAAAACATTTGTACCCTTTACCCTGAGACAAGTGCCCGGTGGTATTTAGTCTTCTCTCCTGGCTTCCTTGCCCAGCTGAGTATGGTTGCCTTGCATGACCACCAGCTTGAAGGTAGGTGGTGCATTGGCCCCAGATGACCAGACAGACTGTCTAAGGCACAAGGTAGTTTCCACATGCCAACTCTCTGATCCAGCAGGTTGAAACTTGACCACTATCTTCTGTTCACTCAACTAAACTTCAAAGAGCCTACAGCTTGACCAACAATGATGGTTAGGGATTAGGCTTGCCCATAGACAGTCCAAGCTGATGAGCAATAACAGCATTAGACAGGCAAACAGTATCCTTAGATTGTGGAGATCATTGCAGGGTGCTGCTCCCCTCCAGCTGACCTAACATAGAGAGCTCTCAGAGGTATTATGAATGGCTGAACTGGGCAGCAAAAAAATGAAAGAGAGGGGACACCCTTTCACAAGAGTCTCCTCCTCCCCTTCAGACAGCAATCATGCAGGACTAGTACAGTGGCCAGGATGGTAGGACTCACCCCCTTCCATCATGAGAGTCTATCTGAGGGTGGAGGAGAGCAGAGATGCAGGATCAGGATGGTGGCCAGGATGGAATGAACTCTCCACCCACCATCATAAGGTTCTATCTGAGGGTGGAGGAGATCTTCCTTTCTCTCCCATGTGTCTGTGACAACCCAAGGGTATAGCGCATCCCTGAGGTGAGCGGAAACCAGCACAGGCTAATGCTGAGCCAGGTCCTTACAGAACCCCAGTGCTGTAAGCATCTCACTCATTACTCACTCCCCTTCAAAAGGAATCACACTTATTTCTGCCAAAAATGGCCCTCCCGACTCCCTAATTTAAGAGGAAGGGAAAGTAGCAATTGCACTCTGCTCTTTGTACCTGTCACCAAAGATGTATTGTGGCTGAAGGAAAAAAAGGAAACCTCATTAAATCATCTCTTCCCCTTCATTAGGGTAATATCATTGAGACCCACTGCTTCTGGAAGCTGAAGCACTTCTTCTGGAAGCTCCAGGTGAGGGCAGGTGAGGGCAGGGGCCACACACATCACCCCCAGGGGTGCACATTTCTCAGAGGTGAACTCACCAGAAGTAGTGGACACATCACACAATATTCGTATTTATAATATTTACACTTATTGTGTGAAGAACGTCTGGCACAAGGCCATTTGTCTCATCACTTTGGAAGCACTTCCTCTTTTTAACTAAGAGGGAGATGGCTCACTACATGATTTATAACCCTTTATGTCTACACGTCAAGTCTCCATAGAGAAAATTCACATGCATCACCAAAGTGCATGGCATATTAGCCCAGAGCATGAGGCAGGCATGGCTTTAGGGTCAGCTACAACTGTCCCAGGGACCCGCCAAATCCATGGAGGTGTGAGTAACCGTATGTGTCTCATCTAGCTTCAATGGAAAGGTATGCAGGTAATAATAATAGCTGATATGGTTCCTGGAAGATTACCTTCTCAAGGTGATGGAGAAGGTCAGGGTTGAGCTGTGCATCTTGGAACTCTAGGCACACTGCGCAGGGCCCTGGCCTCAGCTCAGGCTGATGCATGCTCACTCTGCCAAGTGCTGGCCTTCCTACCCCATGGAGCACCTGCCTGTGTCTGACCCACTACCTGGCCATTCCTTCCCTAGGAAGCTCCAGTTTTCCGCCACAGTACTAACAGGGAATGGGGTCTTGACCTTTGCCTTGTGTGTATTCTTCCAAACTTTCACTAATTCAATAATGTCTACAGTGACATAGTTGTATGACTATAAATATATATAAACTAGATGAGGATTCCAATTTCTCCACAACCTCACTAACATGTTATTTCTATTTCCTTTCCTTTTATTTTATTTTACTTTTATATCTCACTGTGGTGCGGTGCTGTGGGTTAATACACTGGACTGCAAGGTCAGTTTGAACCACAAGCTCAGCAGTTCAAGCTCAACAGCTGCTCCTTGGAAACCCTACACAGGGTCGCTATGATGCAGAGTTGACTCAACTCAACGTTACTTAACAACAATGACAACAACAATGGTTAATGGTTTTATTTGCTTGGATCAACAGTCAATACCCATGGAAGTTTCAGTGACGAAATCAAGTGATGTATTGCATTGGGTAAACCTGGTACAAAAATAAAACCTCTTTAAAATCTTAAAAAGCAAAGAAATCACTGTGATGATGAAGGTGCACCTGACCCAAGTCTAATTTTCAATCACCTCATATGCATGGTGTAGTGCTGTAGGATAAGCAGTGTTGGTCAGACCCACTAGCTGCCCCTTGGAAACCCTATACTGGGTCACCATGAGTTGAAACCACCTCAGGGGCACTTACCAACAACAAACATATGCATGTTAAAGTTGGACAGTGAAAAGAGAAGGCCAAGGAAGAATGGATCCATTGGAATTATAATGTTGACAAAGAATATTGACTATACCATAGGCTGACAGAAGAATGAACAAACCTGTGTTATAGGAAGTACAGCCAGAATGTTTCTTAGATGCAAAGATGGCTAGACTTCATCTTGCTTACTTTGCACATGCCATAAGGAAAGACTAACCCCTAGAGGAAGACATCATGCTTGGCAAAGTGGAGGGTTATCAAAAAAGATGGAGATTGTCAATGAGATAAAGTTATATAGTGACTGTGACAAAGTACATCTTTTCAAGGATGCCTACTACATTGGGGAAGTGTCATAGGACCAGGCAGTGTCTGATTTTCTTATACTTAGAGTTGCTATGAGTTGGAACCTACTAGACAGCACCTATGAGTTGGAACCGACTCCACGGCACATAACACACACACACACAGACAGCACCTAACAACAACAATCGAGTTGAACATCTTTTCATGTGTTTCCTGACCATTTGAATACCTTCTTTGGTGCAATGTCTGTTCTAGTGCTTTGCCCAATTTTTAATTGGGTTGTTTTTCTCTTTATTGTTAAGTGGTAGACTTTTATTTATTTATTTTTACATGTTTTGGATAGTAAGACCCTTATCAGATATAGGTTTCCCAAATATTTTCTCCTAATCTGTGTGAAGAAGGTCTCTCCACAATGCTGATGAAGTCCTTTGATGAGCAAAGCCTTGTATGCTTGAGCCAAGAGGCCAGTGGGGTGGGGAAGGTTGAGAGGCTGTGGCGCAGTGAATGAATTTATATGGCTCTTCTAGTCATAGTCTTTGTAACTGTTACCAAATGACGAATGGAAATAGGCAAATAGGGTGTATGGAATTCTAACAAGGGCGTTGGTCAGTTTTGTCCACTCCTGCTGGCTTTAAAATGAACCATTTCAGAAGCAGGAACAGGGATCTCACTAGCATCAAAAAAGAAAAGCCAGGAGTGGAGGCCATCCTTTGGACCTTGAGATCCCTGTGTGCTGAACCTCTTCAATACAGGAGAAATAATTGTGACACCAGAGAAGTGGCAGAGGAGTGGTGGCAGTAGAACCAAGAGTACGAGACCCAGCAGTGCCAGAAAAGGTGAGTCCCTTTGGACAGGAGGCTCACTTGTAGAGTAGCGTGCTTCCAGGCGCTTAATCGTGGAAGTTAGGTTTGCTGAAACTTACTTACGGATGAATGGAATGCCCTTTGTGCATTTATCAGTGGCACTAAAAGAGCTTTGTAACACATCCAGTTCAGGGCAGAGGTCAAGAGCTTTCATGACTGAGAGGCCAAGAACCAGAAAGAGGTGTTCTATTGGTATAGCTGAGAAAAGACTGTCCTGACTAAAAACTGTGTCCTGAGCATGTCTGATTCTAAATTGTAACCTGTTTACTTCCTCAGTATGCTCCATCATCATGGTCTGAGTTCTGTGTGACCATTGTAATGAATTATCAAACCCAATAGAGAAGTAGAGAGTGCCATGGAAGGGACATACCAAACTGGCAAAGAAGTCTGGATGGAAGAGGCATGTCTGACCTCTGCCTCATAGGAATCAGCCTTGGGCTGATGCTGAATTTGATTTTCCTTCCCCTAGTGAAGTTAGAA
>NW_006408943.1:1196150-1211340 GCF_000296735.1 Chrysochloris asiatica | reverse complement strand
GGGCCCAGGTGTCTGCATCTGCATTTGTATAGATTCCCAGGTAGTTCCAATGGGCCAGAACCCTTGTAGCAGATGAGTGGTTCTCAAAGAGGCCCACCTGGGAGGAAATGTAGACATGTAAATCCTCAGGCCCCACCCCAAATCCACATTATCAGGAGTGCTGGAGTGGGGGGAGGGGGCGGGTAAGTCTGCATTTCTACAAAGCCTGACCCTCCAGTGAGCCCTGGGGGAGCACAGGTTAAACAACCAGATAAGTTATTGTTGTTGTTTAGTGTGGTTTCCGGAGGCGCAACTGGTGGGTTCATATGGACCTTGAGGTCCCACAATGCCTCACCAGATAAATGTGCTATGCTAACTCACAGCATACCTGGTGACCTGCTCCCATACAGATTTTAAAAGGATCATCTTGTTGCCGTCCAACATAAGCAGAGTGCCTCATCTGTCCCTTTCTGCAGCTGGTGGGTTTGAACTGCCAACCTTGAGGTTAGCAGCCTAGTGACTAATCCACTGCCCTACCAGAACTTCTTTTCATAAAGACTACAGTCTAGGAAAACAATGAGGCAGCTCTGAGTCAGAATGGACTCCAAAGCACCCAACAACAAGCCCTCCAGTCTGCTCTGACACTAATCTTCAGAGATCTCTCTGCCTTTGCATCCTGAGGTCCAGAGTCCCAGGGCTGCGCGAGTATGCTCTCAGAGTCCTGCTTTCTAGTCTGCAAACTGACTCCTAACAACTCCCTCTGGCAGAGAAGTAAACAAAGAAGCCAGCAGGGCAGTAAGGGCTTTGAGCTGTGGATAAAGTCACCAAGCTCAAGGATGCTGGGTTTCTCTGAAATGCGGAAAGGAAAAGGAGGAATGGATGCTGGGAGAGGCTGGGGACTGCTAGTGCAATCTCTAACTCAGCCTCCTAGTCCCTGATGCTGCACACAGAGGGGGCAGTCCCAAGCACTGGGACCCTCATTGGCCATGAAAACCCCAGCTTCTCTGCAGAGCCCTGAAGGAGGTGAGCTCCCTGGAGAAGGCAGAAGGAAGGAGGGTCTGACTGTCTTGGAATCCCTGGGCTTGGCACAGTCAGCTCTTTGGAGGACGGATCGTCCGGATTCAATGTGACAAAGGCTGCAGAGTGCAGGAAGGGCGCCTGGCTACGTGGTCTCTGGGACCATTTGTGTATTCCTGGAAACTTAGGGCCTGCAGTATACAAATCTGGCCGCCAGGTGGCAGCACCCCTGCCCACAAGGCAGGATCAGGGTTTACTCTGCAGCAAATTTTGTGGGGGAAGGAAGAGAGTTATGAACAGAAAAGAGGCTATCCAGAGACCTCATGGAAGCAGCAGTCAAGAAATCAAACGGTGTATTATTGTATTAGGCAAATCTGCTGCACAAGACATTTTTAAAGTGTTGAAGAGCAAAGATGTCAGCCTGAGGACTAAGGTGAGCCTGACACAAGCCATGGTTTTTCAATAACCTTTGTGTTGTTATGTGCCATGGAGTCGGTTCCAACTTACAGAGATCCCCTAAAAGGTTTCTGAGGCTGTAAATCTTTGCGGGAGCAAAAAGCCTCATCTTTCTCCCGCGGAACAGCTGGTAGTTTCGAACTGCTGACTGTGAGATTAGCAGCCTGATTTGTAACCACTAAGTTACCAGATCTCCTTCTTGTTGTTGTTGTTGTTAAGTGCCGTCGAGTTGGTTCCGACCCATAGCGACCCTGTACAGGGTTTCCGAGGGTGTAAATCTTTACGTGAGTAGAAAGCCTCATCTTTCTCCCGCGGAGCGGCTGGTAGTTTGGAACTTCTGACCTTAAGGTTCGCAGCCCGATTCGTAACCACTACGCTACCAGAGCTCCTTATGCATGCAAAAATTGGACAGTGAATAAGGAAGACCATAGAAGAATTGATGCATTTGAGTTATGGTGTTAGAGGAGAATACTGAAAGTGCCATGGGCTGCCAAAAGAACCAACAGATCTGTGTTGGAAGAAGTGCAGCCAGAGTGCTCCTTGGAGGCCAAGATGACCAAACTTTGTCTCTCATACTTCGGACATATTGTCAGGAGGGACCAGTCACTAGAGAAGGATATCATGTTTGGTAAGGTGGAAGGTCATAGATAAAGCAGAAGACCCCCAGCGAGATGGATTGGCAAAGTGGCAACATCAATGGGCTCAAGCATGGTAACAATGGTGAGGTTGGCCTGGGACCAAGCAGTGTTTTGTTCTGTTGTACATAAGGTCACTATGAGTCGATACCGACTCGATTGCACCTAACAAAAAATGGAGAGCTTTCCTGAACAGACACAGAAATGAACAAAGTGGGTCCAGGAACCAGGCAGTTAAGCACCAACCCCTGGGTGAGGTTAGCCTGCACTTGCCCCAACTGTACTCACAACTCCCCCAGCCAGGGTCCTGGGCCCCACCCCCGCCCCACCCTCAACATCCCCTTCTTCAGGTTGAAGGCAAGGATTTTCAAACTTGAATCTATGTAGATATTGTTCAGGGTCTACAAATTCTTTGGGAAATTTTTAATTCTGTGTTTCTATTTCAGTTGGAATCTAAATATGAATCTTTCATAAGTGAAACCCACTTTTCTAAGTATGCTGTTGTTGTTGTTGTTGTTAAGTGTCCTCGAGTCGGTTCAACTCACAGTGACTCTAAAGGGTATAGGGTTTCCAAGGAGTGGCTGGTGAGCTTGAATTGCTGACCTTGCGGTTAACCTGCAGCACCACTTCCCTTAATCATTAGTCCTTAATCATAATCTAAGGGATTCAGAAATATTCTCCAGAGTGGAAGTAAAACGCCTCCCTCCAAAGAGATCTGTGCTTTTGCTAAAGTATAATACCAAGGAGCTATGGTGGCGCAGTGGTTGCAAGTTGGACTGTTAACCTCAAGGTCAGCAGTTCAAAACTACCAGCCGTTCCACAGGAGAAAGATGAGGTGTTCTGCTCCTGTAAAGATTTACAGCCTCAGAAACCCTGTACAGGGTCTCTATGAGTCGGAACCAAGTCCACGGCACACAGACACCACCACGCTACTCATAGTGGCACTATTATATACGACAGACCTAAGCACTGCCTGACCCTGCACCATCTTCACAAGTGGGCTATATTGGAGCCCACTGTTGTTGACACTAGATCAGTCCATCTCATTGAGGGTCCTTTTTTTGCTGGCCCTGTACTTTACCGAGCCTAATGCCATTCTCCTGGGACCGGTCCTTCCTGATAACATGTCCAAGGCTGGGAGATCAAGTCTCATCATTCTCACTTCTAGGATACATTCTAGCTGAACGTCTAAGACAGTTTTGTTCTTTCTTCTAGCGATCCATGGTACTTTCAGTACCCTTAACCGACATGGGTGACCTCAGGCACCAATTCAAAGGCATCAATTCTTCTTTGGTCTTCCTTATTCATTGTCCAGCTTTCACATGCATATGAGACCACTAAAAATACAATGGCTTGGGTCAGGTGCACCTTAGTCCTCAACATGTTGATTATCATAATCACTGTGTTGTTAGCTTCCTTCAGGTTGCCCTAGTCATGGTGACCTCATGTACCACAGAATGAAAAGTATTTCATTCAGTCCTGAGTCACCCTCACAAGGCCCAGCATGCTATTAGGTGCTGTCAACTTGGTTCCAACTCATAGGGACCCTATATAAAACAGAACTAAGCATCTTACCGAAGGACACCCTCCCCGTCATTGGCCCTCCATTTCAAATGACCGTACCTGATGACGTATCCAAAGTAGGTGAGACAGACACTGTTCTACATAGATCTGTGGATTAAGGCTGTGAGGTGGGTGCAGGTACCACCACTGTGCCCCTGAGCAGACTGAGGCAGGAGAAGACAAACAGCCCCAGTCACACAGCTCCTGATGACAGAGTGGGGATTTGGACCTGGCCGCCTGACCCCACCGCTGCCCTTTGAGCCTTAGAGTCATACAACTTCCCTCTGGCTTTGCAGCCCCCATTCTCACCTTCACCTCCTCCCAACTGGAATGTGACTGGGAGTTCCCTGAGCTTACAAAATTGCTTTTGGGAATTTGTTGTTAGGTACCACCACAGGTGTATTTAAGCTTCCAGCCTTTCAGCTAGCAGTCTGGTGCTTAACTGTTAGGCCACCAGAGCCCCTAAAAAAAAAAAACACCCAAAAACAAAAAGAAACGTCTTACCATTGAGTTTATTCTAACTCTACGGAGTAAAGGAGAATTAACCCATAGGGTTTCCAAGGCTGTCGATTTTTACAGAAGCAGATTGCCACAATTTCCTCTCGCAGTTGGCTGGTAGGTTCAAACCGCCAACCTTTTTGTTAGAAACTAGCACTTAAACACTGTGCCACCAGAGCTCCTAAACCAAAAAACACTACTACCAAGTCAGTTCTGAGCCACAGTGAGCCAATGGACCAAAGTAGGACTGCACCAGAGGATTTGTAAGGCCGTCAATCTTTACTATAGCACTCTGTCACATATTTCTTCCACGGAGTGGCTGGCGGGTTTGGATCACCAAACTTCTGGTTAACAGCCAAGTGCTGTAAGCAGTGCATCATCAAGAATCTTCCAGGGTTCCTGTTGTCATTGTTAAATGTTGTCAAGTCCCTTCTAACTTATAGCAACCTTGTATAGATAGAATTTCCAAGGAATGGCTGGTGAGTTTGAACCGCCAAACTTGCAGTTCGAACAACCTTGCGGTCCAATGCTTATCCTACAGTGCCATGCCAGGACTCCTTGCAGGAGCTAATTTTGACTACAGTGTCAAAGATTGGTTGTGGCTTCAAAGGCCTCCCTGCTGAGGGATTTCTGCCTGTCTCTGCTTGAAAATAGACATGCTATTTTAATACGATTTATTAGAGGAAGTGCTGGGTGAGCATCACTAATAAGAATGCTTAATCTGATCTTCATCCTGCAAATTGGTTAAGCAGAGATGGGTCACCCCAGCACCCAAAGAAGTAACAACCACAGAACAGCTCCTCCAGCTGCTGTGGTACCCAAGATCCTGATCATCTAGAAAGCATCCCACGCCCAGAAATGGTAGAGAAGCAAGGACAACAGGTGGAGAGAGAGGTGGTCCTAGAGACACAGATGAGTCTCACCAAGGTCCTGCACATCAGCTCAATGTCCAGGATGTAGGGCTGCTCCCCAGCCTCGGGCTGCCTGTGAGGTTGTATTAATCTGCTCTGTGCAAAGGCCAGGACATAATTGAGTCTCTCAGGCAAAAAAAAAAAAAAAAAAAGGAGTGCAGGAAGGTAGAAAACACTGAACTAATGGGCCACAGAAGGGACATTAGCAGAGTGAATCGACCTAGCTTAAAACAAAAGCCATTCTGAAGAGCAAGCCTGCAGATCGGCGTGGCAGCTAGAGGTTGGCGTTGCCAGTAGTGCCAGTTTGGACGTGACCCCCCTCCAGAACTGACACAGGCAGGAGGGGGTGCTCAGTATGAGCATTTGTGCAGGTCTCGCTCTTCACAGAAGAGCCTTAGCAAGCTTCGCAAGGGACTTACTGTCCACCACATCTTTGAATCTTGAAATAGAGACAGAGAGATAATTTAACTAAAGTTTTCTGCATGCCTAGAAGTGATCTTACCAAGAAAAGTTGGTCTTTTAAGACAGATTCCCACTCCAACTCCAGCTATAAAATGCTGTAACTGTGTTTCAGCCCAGTGTAGAGAGAGCACTGGATGAGGAGTCCGGATCAATCTTTCTTGTCAGCAGCTGTTGAGTTGGCCCTGATTCATGGTAACCCCTCCATGGTAGAACTAAACACTGTCTCATCTGTGCTATCCTCATGGTCAGCTATTCATCAGACGTTGGGATTCTTAGGGTTTTCATTGGCTGATTTCTAAAAATCAATCGCCAGGTCTTTCTTCCTAGTCTGTTTTAGTCTGGAAATTCTGTGGAAACCTGTTCAGCATCAGAGCACACTAGGTGGTGGCTGAGAATTGAACAGGGTCTCCCACATGGAAGGGAGAACCCTACTACTGGATTACCAGTGCCTCCAGATAGCTTGCTAAATGAATTAGAGGAGTCTCCTCTCAGGACCTCAGTTTCCCTGCAAGGGAATGCAGGGAGTCGGGGAGTTCAACTGAGAAGCCCCAGGTGGCCTTTTCTTAGGCACAAAGAAACAGTCTGTGGGGCAAGGGACTACTTCCACTCCTGAATCTTAGCCAAGCCACATGGGGGACTATCCCCCACATTCTTTCTAGCCCATCTTCAACCAGGACTGTGTTTACAACATCTCTTTGATTGAAACAATTGAAATTAAATAATTCCTGAAACCCCTCCCAGCTCTGACACTAGGCAGATATGGGGTGTGGGGCCAATGAAACCTTTTGGCTGCAGAGTCGGGTCAGGACATGTCCCCAATCCAGCTAGCCTTGCATTAACTCTATCCTCTCCTCCCTTCCTGGTGCTGGCTGCTCTGTGAGCTCTGCCTCTTTCTGACTCCATATTTGAGCCTTTGTCCTGAGTACTCATCTCCAAAGGACCCGTCCCCACCATCCCCTCCACCAAGACCTCAATGCTAGACCATGGGAGGAGGCAAGGCTAGCAGACTATTGTGTTGAGGTGTGAATGTGGACTCAGTATACAGTAGGCATCAATGGATGTTCACACAATGAATGAAAAACACTGCCTCCTGGGTTTTGCTCTAAATCTCTGGTAGAATGAATAGATACTGCTTCAAAGATGTCCACCCTTGTTACAGAGTGAATTGTATTATCTGCCCGTCCCCCATAGATGTGTGTCTGTGATCATGATCTTGTTTGGACAGAGGGACTATCTTTGAAGATGTGAACAGTTAAAGCGAGTAGATTAGAGTGGGTCCTAATACAAATCACTTCTTAGTGGTGTTTTATGTAGGTAGAGATCAGCCATGAAAACAGGGAAAGACAATATGTGAGGGGATTTCTCAAGCCAAGGAACACCAAGAAATACCCAGGACCATCCAAAGTTGAAAAGAAATAACATATACATACGAGAAAGGATCTTCTGCTAGAGCTGACAGTGAGAGCGCAGCTCTAGGGCCATGCAGTAGGTTGCCTGGTCCTGTGCCAGTTTCACGAACACTGCTGTGTATGAGCCCATTGCTGCAGCTGTTGAGTTAATGCATCTCATTGAGACTTTCCTTCATTTTTGCTGACCCTCCACTTTACCAACATGATGCACTTTCCTAGTGATTGATCTGTCCTGATTATGAATCTAAAATAAGTCAGTCAAAGTCTCAACATCCTCACCAAAGAGCATTCTGGCTGTACTGCCTCCAAGACTGATTGGTTTCTTCTTTTGGAAGTTCATGATATATTTAATAGTCTTCACCAACACCATATTGCAAATGTAGCCTTTCTTCTCTAGTCTTCCTTTTTCATTGTCCAGCTTCTGCATGTGTATGAGGCAACTGAAAAAGCCATGACTTGGGGCAGGCACACTTTAGTCCTCAAAGGTAACTAAGACAATAGTGTGAAGATGCTACATTGTGTGGCTAAATGGACTACATGGATGTGGTTAAGATTTCAAACCTCAAATTAGAGAGATTCTCCTGGATTATCCAGGTGGGTCTGACGTAATCACATGAGCCCTTAAAAGTAAAGGGTATTCTCTGGCTGGAGCCTGGTTGAGGACCCCGTGGGCAGCAGCTGAGATGATCCAACCCAGGGATGAGAGCCTGCTGGTGCTTACCTTCCAGGTGACCTCCTTCTAAAATAGGTACTGGATCAACTGTGTTGTACAATGGGCAAACTGTATAGTATGATGAACAGTCACTATGCAATTTGGGTACAAGAAAGATTCCTTCCTATCCATGAAGACATGGAAGGAGGTGAGTGGATAATACCTTCAGTCTTTGGTAATAATCAAAAATATGATCCCAGAGAAGAAAAACTCATGCTAATTTAGGCTAACAGTCTTCAGAGATGAAGGAATTATGGTTAAAATGCTAAATGACTCTCAGTTAAGTTTTAAGGAAACGTCCTTTTAAGAGGCATATTGTTGTTGTTGTTAGGTGCCATCGAGTCAGAACCGACTCACAGCGACCCCATGCACAGCAGAACGAAGCAATATCCGATCCTGGGCCAACCTCACTACTGCTGCCACACTTGATACCATCAATGATGCCACCTGGCCTATCCATCACGTTGGGGGTCTTCCTCTTTTTCTGCAACCCGCCATCTTACCAAGCATGATATCCTTCTCCAGCAACTGTTCCCTCCTGACAATATGTCCAAAGTATGAGTTACGAAGTTTAGCCATTTTGGCCTCTAAGGAGCCCTCTGGCTGCACTTCTTCCAACACAGATCTATTGGTTCTTTTGGCAGCCCATATTTATCGATGAATAAAAATGTCTGCAATCATTTCAACATGACCTCAGGGTGGGGAAAAAGTGGGGCTCCAGATAAGACAGGGCAGCCATGCCTTCCTGACTTTTGCCGGTGAGTGATGAGTATATGGCAGCTCATGTGTGAAACTTCCTAAAATGTCAAAAACATCAATACAGCCAAGCATGCCTACGGCCATCAAGGTAATTCTGACTCACTGTGACCCTATGGGAGCCACTAAAACCATCCCTACAGAAACGGACTGCTGTATCTTTCTCTTGCTGCTGGTTTTGAACTAGTGATCTTTCAGTTAGGAGTCCAACACTTAACTCACTGTGCTATGAAGGCCCCTAAAAATATAGAAACTTTATTTACCAAGCTCCAATGGATCCACCACCCAGATTTAGCTAATGTTCACATTAGGTCATTTTGTTTCTTCGGTTTTAATAAAAGAAATTAAATATTTACCAATAAAATATTTATCAGGGAAAAAGGAGGCAAGAACCCAGGAGTCATTATTTCTGGGCTCTGTCAGAATCCCTCTCAGCACACCCATGTTCTTTATTCAATTTCCCCACATCCCCAATCTCCCTTCCACCATGACTGCCTCCCCCACCTAGAGTCATGGATGAAAGGGAGACTTCCTGATTGAAAACATCCATCACATAAATAGATTTACCATGGTATTATTTTGTTGCTAGTTACCATTGAGTCGGCCCTTGATTTACCTGTACAACAGAACAAAATGCTGCTCTGTCTTATGCTATCCCCATGGGCTATATCGGTAGGACCACTGGGATCCACAGGGTTTACATTAGTTTGGTTTACAGAAGTAGATTGCCAGGTTTTTCTCTCTAGTTTATCTTAGTATCTTACAAGACTTCACCGACCAACGGTGGTTATGCATGAAATGCTTTGGCCAGGATTTAAACCGAGGTCTCCTCCATGGAAGGCTAGAATGCTACCACTGATTAGAAATTCTGTACAGAGATACTTAGAATGAGGATTCCCAAGAGCCATTGCTCCCTCCCAGGTCTCTCCCCACCACCACAATCACTTCCTCTGCTATGCCCAGATTCTTTGCACTTTCATCTGGAACAATCTCCACACATAGTATTTACCAGGCAAATGACCTTTCTTCCTCCAGTTGCTTCTCAAGAGCTCATTTTTGTGCAAAGCCTATTCATTTTTAGGAGGTTTAAGGAAGACAAATAGAAAAAACAAACCAACTTAAACCTCTGAGTCTGAATACAGTAAAAGCTCATTCGTTTGGGCTTAGTGTAGGAAAAATTGCTAAAATAGTATGTAGTTAATGGTATGTGCCCAGTGGCAAGGCTGTGATTCTCAGTATTGTGTCATGGTTTTCCCATTTGTGATCTGATCTAATTACCCTCAACTTTATGTGTTGCAAACCTTAACATCTACATGTTAATGAAGTCACTCTGGTAGCATTGTGGTTAGGAGTGAGGCTGCTAATCTCAAGGTCAACAGTATAAAGCTAACAGCTGCTCCATGGGAGAAAGATGAGGCTTTCTGCTCCCGTAAAGACTTACAGCCTTGGAAACCCTATAGAGGGTCGCTATGAGTTGGAACGAACTCCACGGCATACCACCACCACCACCACATGTTAATAAGGTAGGATTGGTGTGGGGTGCATCTTGAGTCACAATCTTACAAGAAGATAGGGCTCAAGCAGTATCCTTCACAACCTTACTCTGATATAAGGGGAGTTTCCTTGGGGGTTTGACCTGAATTTAATATATGTATCTGATGCTTTGGGAAGGTCTCCTTTTCTCTGAATCCTGCATGTCACTCATCATCTGACCTCTATCTATCATCTGATCTGTGGGTTCATCTGCTCCTGTAACCATATGATTTAGAAACCTCCAGGAAAATGACTGACCCATGGATATGGGACTTGACAGCCTCCACAACCCTGTAAGCCAGTCCTCCATTCATTTTCTTGAGCTAAGTCTCTCTCTCTCTGACTCATATCAACCCTATGTGCAACAGAACAAACACTGTCTGGTCCTGAGCCATTCCCATAATTGTTGCTACCCTTGAGCCCACTGCTGTTGGCACTGTGCCAATCCATCTTGCTGGGCGTCTTCCTCTCATACTCTGAACCTCCACTTGATCCAGCATGATGTCCTTCTCCAGGAAGTGGTACCTCCTGATAACATGTCCAAAGTATGAGCTCTGTGGCCCTGTAGGATAAGCAATGGATTGTGGATCACAAGATCGGTTGTTTGGGCCCACCAGCCACTCCACAGGAAAAAAATGGGGCTTTCCACTCCTGCAAAGATCTACAGCCTCAGGAACCTATACAGGGTCTCTATGAGACAGAATTGACTTGATAGCACTTAGTAATAAAAACAATGTGTGTGTGAGAGAGTATAAGTCAAAAAGTATTGTTACAAAAGCACCGAAACATTTATTAACTAAAAATGTTTAAATGTGACGCTAGTTTCTCAACACATCTTCCATATATGTCGGTACGCTTCTAAAGGCAGTGTTTCCATCTCTCTAACACGTCCCCAAAGAATTTTGTGCTCCAATTTACACCACGTCAAAATGACAGTTATGGCATTTGCATTGTCATGATGGGAAAATATTCATTGGTGCAAATTTCCTGTCTTATTTCTCAGTAATGCAGTTTTCAATCTTCTCAAAACTTCTTCCTGATAAGATCCCATGATTGTCCTATATCCTTGAGACACACTATCAAGATTGTCCCTTTGGGACCCCCCAAAACAGCCCCCATAACTAAACTGACCTTTCTGCCTTGAATTTAACTGATCCAGCAGATCTCCTTTTAAGCCATTGTTTTGATTGGACATTTCTGTATGCATCTAATGAAACTAAGACAAGTGTATTACTAAGAGAGTTTGTCTGTAGTCATCCACTGTTGTTGTTGTTAAGTGCCATCAGGTCATTTCTGACCCATCACAACCCTGTATAGGGTTTCCAAGGAGCGGCTGGTGAATTTGAACCTCCAACCTTACATTCAAACTTACCTTGTGCTCCAGTGCTTATCCTACAACACCACACCCAGACTTCTAAACACAGAGAAAGGTTTCAATGTATGTATGAACTGGGACCCTAGTAGCAATACTTTGTTACTTACTTGTGTAAGTCACTGGTTTTCCTCATTGGTTTTGCTTCACTAGAAAGCCTAAGACAAATAGAAAAGGCTTTAAATGGAAGATTTCTTTAAAAGTTTTATTTTAAGCAACTGTCCTATCCTTGTTCAGCCGAGGTACCTTGTTTTAATAAACAGATAATGTGCTAAAATAAGACATCATGCTTGGTGACACCGAGAATCAAGGAAAATGATGAAGACTCTCAATGAGATGAATTGTCACTCTGGTGGCTGCAACAATGCGCTCAAGTATAGCAACAAGGAAAGGATGGCCAGGGCTTGGCACGTTTCTCTCTGTTGTACATAAAGTCACCATGAGTTGGAAGAGACTCAGAAACACCTAAGAGTAGTAACAACTGTTGTTAGGGTCCAGTTGATTCTGAATCATAGTGACCCTTGGGCAGAGCACAATTGTCCTTAGACTTTTCTAGGCTGTAATCTTTATGGGACTATATTACCAGGTCTTTTCTCCTACAGAGCTGCTGCCTGAGTTCAAACTTGCCAAGCAGTTAGCCATTGGACCACCAGGGCTGCTTATAAGAATCATTTGCAATAAATAGTATCATTTGTGTGTACAGAGCATACTAATTATCCCCTACTATCCAGTTAACCTAAGGAGCTCTAGTAGCGTAGTGGTTACGAGTCAGGCTGCGAACCTCAAGGTCGGCAGTTCAAAACTACCAGCCATTCTGCCGGGAGAAAGATGAGACTTTCTGCTTCTGTAAAGATTTACAGCCTCAGAAACCCTATGCAGGATCACTATGAGTCAGAACAGACTCCACAGTACTTAACAACAACAACATCCAGTTAACCTAAGGAGCTCTGGTAGTGTAATAATTACGAATCGGGTTGCTAACTTCAAGATGGGCAGTCCGAAACTACCAGCTGCTCCACAGGAGAAAGATGAAGCTTTCTGCTCCCGTAAAGATTTACAGCCTTGGAAACCCTGTGCAGGGTCACTATGAGTCACTTAACAACAACATCCAGTTAACCACCTTGCCCCTTTTTTCGTAGGCAGTGAGCTCTTTTCAGTAGTACACCTTGTAGAACAAAGGTAAACCATATTTCAGTCTACAATCAAAAGGCAACTGGGAGAGACCCAAACTTTGTGCTTTTATTTTCTCTCTCAAGCACGTGGTCTCTCCTGTTTCAAGGGAAGCTTCAGAGAGTAAATAACTGGTTCTGGGAACATGGCAAGAGGAAATCTAAGATCAGATGTGTAAAAAACAGATGTGTACAGTAATTAATTCATCACATCCCTTTGAGGTAAAATAAAGGGAAGTAGAATCAGGCAACAGTAACTCAGAAAATATTTTCTTCTTTCAAGTTAACGGGACCCTGGGTTTTTAATGCATCCGTATTCAATTCTCCCAGGTTTTGGCTTGCTTTCTAAAGGAGGTTATCAACTCCCTGTGCAGCAATTACTTATTGCTACTGAAGCACTTAATTTTCATTAAAAAGATGACATTGCAAGCAATTATCAAGGACAATCCACATCCGATGATATTCATATTCATAAGGACAGATTGCAACACAGAGCTGCACAAATTACCTAAATTCATTTCTTTGCTTCCTCCCAAGCTATTCTTATTGGCTTTAATGACCTGCCATTTGGGACATGGGGTCAGACTCTGTCCTCAGGTGTCCACACCCCTCCAAGACCCCATCCACACCCACTAGGCTGATATTAATCCTGGATGATGGTGATGATTGCATTTCATTATGGACTCATTTCTTCCACTTATCACCCTTTTTAACCTGTGTACCCAAATAAATGGGCAACTTAATTCAGTTCACTGCCTCCCTTCCATTCCTTGTCAGTCCATGGCCAGCCCATGAGAACTCAAAGTTACTAATAATGATGCCCAGGTTGCCTGCAGCCCTTGCGGTGGGCCAGACACATAACTGAAAGCACAGGTCATCACCCTGGTGGACAATGACTACACAGAGGGTCAGAGGCGTAAAATGATGTACCCAAGTTCTCTCAGCTAGCAAATGGCAAGTCAGGATTTGAACCCAGGTCAATCTTTGTCTAAAGCTCATCATGCCTCTGCTGGACCAGTTAGGACTTCCTAAGTGGTTCTCCAAATGTGGATGGAGATTACACTCCATGACAAGGCTATGTAGAATACTAGGGGTGGAGGACGAATGCATCACGGTGCTTGTCTCTTAGGTTCTCAATCAAGAACAAAAGTCTGACTCATAAGGAAGTGAGGGAAGTGGGCTTGCCCAGTCCTGCCAAGCTGATCAACTTCTGGTAGGAGTTGAATAATGAGCTTACATTTTAATATAGCTCTGCTCTAAATGCATAGCCACAGTACATAAAATATGGATGTTGTTGTTGTTGTTGTTATGTGCCGTGGAGTCAGTTCCAACTCATAGAGACCCTGTACAGGGTTTCCAAGGCTGTAAATCTCTACAGGAGCAGAATGCCTCATCTTTCTCCCGGGGAACAGCTGGTAGTTTTGAACTGCTGACCCTGAGGTTCACAGCCCGATTCGTAACCACTACAGAAAGACTTGCTATTATTCTTGCTAGCTGCTGTGGGAGTGACCCTCAACTTGTGGGAGCTCTAGATACAAAGGAACAAAACACTGCCTGGTCATGCACCATCCATGTGTTAGACTGCACCATTGTGTTCCTAGGGCTTTCCTTGGTTTAAGGAAGTAGGTTGCCAGGTCGTTGTTCCTAGTTCATCTTAGTCCTGAAGCCCCGCTGAACCCTGTTCACCATAACAGCTTTCAGACGAGTGGTGGCTGTACCTGAGGTGCATTGGCCAGGAATTGAACCTAGGTCTCTTGCATGAAAGGCAATAATTCTACCACTGAGCCATAGGCTAAAAACAATGAAGCAGGAAAGCAATGGATAACCATCTCCATGGACCAGAAAAGGGAACTGAAATGCACTTTCAGCATTGGCCGTGTGGGCAGTGATGGTGGCCATCTCACTGCTGGGCAGTAACAGGGACAAAAAATGCCTGCATAACACAGGACAGTGGAGCCAAGCCTACTGTTTCACCATGGATGCTGCAGTCTGGTTGAAAGAAGCAAAGGAGAAGTTTGTAACAAATGTTACCTGGGGCTACAGCAAACTGTTAACCCAAGGAGGCAGAAACCCAGGAGACAGACTTGCAACACCTCTACCTGCCCACTCAATGATGAGCTGTACCATCTGCTCAAACACTGAGGAATGTGAGCCTTGGATTCTGAACTAGGAGCCCCAGGCCAGGTGAGGACAGTCAGAAAAACCAATAGCCGGGAAGAGATGAGCACATAGGAGCAGAGAGAAGAAGAAAACAAAAGACTTCCGATTCCAAATGGAATTGCAACTAAATTCCTGCAAACCAAATTCCCAAAGCATATGTAGAAATCGAGTTCTAATAAAGTCAGCAAACAAAATCCAAAATGGACAAATAATGTGAATTCACAGTAGATAAAATTAATTTCATAGTCTGGCAAAGATTTTAAAACAAATCAACTTATGCTGTACGAATAAAAAAACAAAGCAATAGCTTCCATTTATAAATAAGAAATTGAGAAATAAAAAATTAAATTAGAATGGATATAAATTTGAAAATTCCATTAAAATTTTGAAAATGAGAATATAGTTGCTGAAACAAGACTGTAAAAGACTAAACTGTTTGACTTTTTATGGAAAGCAATTTGGAAGTTCAGTCAATATTCAATAAACATTTATGGGGCTCTGGTAGCGTAGTGGTTACAAATCGGGCTTCGAACTGCAAGGTCAGCAGTTGGAAACTAC
>NW_006408943.1:1180988-1196050 GCF_000296735.1 Chrysochloris asiatica | reverse complement strand
GCACATAACAACAACAATTGTGTGCAAGGCACTGTTCTAAGTGCTGGGCATTCAAGGGACAAAATATCACTGTCCTCAAAGAACTTCTATTTTATCAGTGGAAACAGACAATAGAAAAGATAAATGAACTAGTAGGAGATGTAATGAAAGGAGTAATGGTGAGCCCAGGTAAGGTAGCACCGGATCTCAAGAAGCTGTTAAGAGCAAAACACAGAAAGGGAAAGAGATGAAAAATACAGGGAAAAATACTTAAGAGGCAAGAGGCTTGAGGATGAGAGATTCCAAAATGTATCTTCCATATTTCATCAAATCTAAGATCATTGATTGAAAGATGCACCTGTATCTTTGTTATTGTTGTTGTTAAGTGCCATGGAGTCAGTTCCAACTCATAGCAACCCTGTATTGGATTTACAAGGAGCTGCAGGGGAAATAGAACCACCAACCTCATGGCTCAAACTGACCTTCCAGTCCAGTGTTTATCCTATACCAGCAGAGTACCTCACCCATATCTTATGTTAGCGGTGGTGGTGTGCCGTACAGTTGGTTCTGACTCATAGCGACCCTGCATATGGTTTCTGAGGCTGTAAATCTTTACGGGAGCAGAAAGCTTCATCTGTCTCCCATGGAACAGCTGGTAGTTTTAACTGCTGACCTTGAGGCTAGGAGCCTGACTTGTAATCACCACACTAGCAGATCTCCTTCCCATATCTTATAGGTCACTAAAAAAAAGAAATTATATGTCTGGTTAAACTAAGACACTGTTATTTCCTATGAATTGGAATGTTCATTAAGACTTAGTAAAACAGCTCTTCCAGAATAATTTTTACTTAATAAAACCCATAAGCATATATAAAAAGGAAATCATTAACAAAATCAATTTCTTGGGATTTTCATAAAATACTTTGATCTTCAGAGTCTAATTCTTCCAAATCACTTTTCAGCAGAAGTAGACAATCTCCATCATATCTTTCCAAACAGTTTAGCCCTCTGGACTGTCAAGAGAGTTGGGAATGAGACATTCTGTAGAACACTCCAATATTGTCTCGAGAATTTTGACTAAATCGCTGCCATTCATTCTGTAATTATTGACTGTCTCTTACCAGAGGATGCCAATGGCAGATTTGGGGGAGCAATCACAACACACATTCCTTCCTTAAATGGTCTTTAAACATTTTGTTGACTGTAACTTTGTGGAGTTGCCGTTATATAGTCTGCCACCAGAAATAATGACCACACCATGCATGTACAGACAATGAAGTTGCTTCATAGTGCGCACTCAGCTGATGGACATCGTAAGATACCACCAGATGTCAGATGCATCCAGTTTTCATAGAATTGAATCTTAGAATTGAAATAGATAATAAAATTTCAGAATAAGAGACTAGGGCTATAGAGAAGAGGTGATATTTAAAGAAATAATGTCTGGGCTCCCAAAACCTATGACATATTTGAGCCCAATTTCTGAACAGAATAAAGAACATTAAATTCACATTTAGACATAAAGGAGTGACATGGTTGCTGTTGTTAAGTGCTGTTGAGTCCGTTCTAAATCATAGTGATCCTGTGTAGGGTTTTCCTGGTGCAACTGGGTGGGTTCTCGAACTGGTGACCTTGTGGTTAGCAGTCAAGTGCTTACTCTACAGTGCCATACCAGGTCTCCTAAAGTAACATTACAGACCATCAAAGGGAAAAATCCCACAAGGGAAATGAAGATAAAAGAAGGTTTGTCATCATTTAAAAATCCAAGACTCTAAAAAAACACTTTCAAGTGTAAATGGAATATAATTATTGATCTAGAATTCTCTACCCTGACAGACTCTTTTACCATTTTGTTGTTGTTGTTGTTTCTGGTGGGGAGGTAATGTAGAAACAAGATGCCTACAGCCAAATAAAGAATTGTGAGTGTTGTTTACTGCCATCCAGTAGGTTCTGACTCGTAGCAACCCTGTATAGGATTTCCAAGGAAGTTAGTTGTTGAGTCTGAACCAACATCCCTGTGGTTCAAAGCAACCTTGGAATCCAGTACTTTATCCCACAGAGCCACACCAGGACTCCTAAATAAAAATAAGTATGTTTGTCTTCTGGAGGCACTTACAAAAAGAATTCCCCAAAGATAATTTCAGAAATAAGGGCGGTGAACCTAGAATGTCGTAGCATTCCAGAGTCAATAGAAATATGAATTCAACAATAACTTGGATGAAGTTACACTGTCATGGGAACGGGATCCAATTCCAAGTCCAATGACTTCCAGCATGTACTTGGACTACTGTACCTCATCACTTGTTTCATCCATCACCTCAAATGAGGATTTGCTCATAATTTTTGTTGTTAGTTTCATCAAGTTGGTTCTGACTTATAGCGACCCTGCTTTTTTCTAAGAGCAGCTGGTAGATTTACACTACTAACCTTGTGGTTACCAGCCTAGTGCTTATGCTATAGCGCCACTCTCTGCTCATGATAGAAATCCAGTAAAAATAAGTTGAACTAATGAAAGAAATAGAATAAAAACAGTAAAGTGGCCAGATTAAGCAAAACCTGAGAGGTTGTATTTTAAGCAGAATAATGACACAATCTTGTTTCAATTTGTAAAACATAATCATGACTGATATGGTGGTTATGGGTCCATGGAGTCGGTTCCGACTCATAGTGACCCTGTACAGGGTTTCTGAGGCTGTAAATCTTTACAGGAGCAGAAAGCCTCATCTTTCTCCCATGGAACAGCTGGTAGTTTCCAACTGCTGACCTTGTAGTTCGCAGCCCGATTTGTAACCACTACACTACCAGAGCTCCTTATAATCATGACTGCTTAGTGGAAAACATGGGAAAATGGGGCAGGGGTTTGGTGGCGTCCAAATAAAAAGGAAAGTGGTTTGATGAAGTGGATAGATTCAAGAGTTAGATTACAGCAGGCAGAATTGACAGGATTTAGTAAGGCCAAGAGCTTCTCAAAACTCTCAGGTGTTGACAACAACAAATCTCTAACCTGAATTATGCAAGTATAGGTTCATAATGGAGTCTTGATTTGACTCTGTGGGTGAATGCACTGGGCTACAAAGTCATTTGAACCACAAAATAAGCAGTTCAAGCTCACCAGCTGCTCCTCGGAAACCCTCTGCAGGGTTACTATGGGCTGGAACCAACTGCACTGCACTTAACAACAACAACAACAGAAGACTCATAATAGGAATCTTGATGTGGCACTGTAGGATAAGAACTCGACCTTAAGTTCGGTTTAAACCACAAGGTCAGTGGTTCAAACTCACCAGCCACTCCTTGGAAATCCTATTCAGGGTCTCTATGAGTTGGAATCTACTCAATGGCACTTAACAAAAACAAAAAGAGCACATACTATTTTAAAGTAGTTCTACACCTACTTCCTTCATACAAGCACTCACCCAGGTTGGAGCTCTCCCACCTCCAGAACTCTAACCCTCTGGAAAGTAAATCCAGCTCACCCCTCCGGCATGTCCTAGCCACCCTCATCACAGAAGCAAGGAAGAACTGTGGCTTTTGCTGACCCCACATCAACAGTCAGAAGCCACTCTGCGTCTTGTTCTGCCAGCCAACTTCAATCCATAGGATCAAACTCCCTGACCTTCAGCTTGTTTGGACCCACTCTATCTACCCCCTATCAGCCTTGGAACGTTTTATAGACTGTAATGCTCTGTACAAATGGAAGAGATCTCTCATCAGAAGTTAAGCAGCCACCACCTCATGCTCTGGCTTACACAGAACTCTCATGGGTAAAGAAATCAGGACACCTGTCTGCTGGAGGGAGGAGGTGGGCATGATCATGGCTCAGCAATTTGTTCTCTGCTGGGGTCCCACAGTATGCCCTGATGTCTTCAACAACAAGTAGTTGCTAGACACCTGTGTCCCAATGAGAATTCCATGTCAAGTTCCACAGACAGCCCAGTTCCCCAATAGGCACAGTGATAACACCCACTCCAGGTTTTGGAAAGCAGATCCAAGGCCAGAATCTGGATTCTGTCCCAAATTCAGATTTCAGGATCTTTACAACCAGGCTAGTAATCAGCATCCCAATAAATGGAATAAAGACTGAAGTTGTTAATGATATCATTTTACTTGGATCCACAATAAACACCCATGGAAACAGCAGTCAGGAATTCAAATGACATATTACATTGGACTAATCTTCTGTGAAAGATCTCCTTTAAAGTGTTTTTTTTGTTGTTGTTTTGTTTTGTTTTTAAAAAAGGGGGAGTATCACTTTGAAGACTAAAGTATGCCTGATCCAAACCATGGTATTTCTACTTGCCTCATATAGAAATCAAATAGACTACATCTGTGGAAAGAGAAGGTGGAAAAGCTCCATATCATCAGTGAAGACAAGGCCAGGGGCAGACTATGGAACAGACCATCAATTACTGATATGCAAATTCAAACTGAGGCTGAAGAAAATGAAAACAAGTCTACGAGAGCCAAAATATGACCTTGAATTTAACACACCTGAATTTGGAGATCATCTGAAGAACAGATTTGATGCATTAAACACTAAAGACTGAAGACCAGAAGATGACATCAAGAACATCATACGTGAAGAGAGCAAAAAGTCATTAAGAAGACAAGAAAGAAGGAAAAGGTCAAAATGCATGTCAGAGGAGACTCTGAAACTTGCTTTCCAGCGTAGAGAAGCTAAAGCAAATGGAAGAATTGAAGAGGTCCAAGAGCTGAACAGAAAATTTCAAAGATCAGCTCGAGAAGATAAAACCAAATACTATAATAAAATATGCAAAGATTTAGAGTTAGAAAGCCAAAACGGAAGAACACGGTCAGCATTTCTCAAGCTGGGGGAACTGAAGAAAAAATTCAAGCCTCAACTTTCGTTATTGAAAGATTCTCTGGGCAAATTATTGAATGATGCAGAATGCATCAAGAAAAGATGAAGGAATACACAGAGTCATTGTACCAAAAGAAAATAGCCTGCTTCTTTCTACGTAGTCTGACCACAAGGACTTCTGACTCTAGCTTAGCTCATGTGGATGATGGCAGGCAAAGAAGACACTTGCAGTTCTCTGGGCCAAGGAGCAGAAGTTAATTAATGATGGAGTAAGAAGGCCTTTCCTACTCAGAATGCAACCTTCAACCTCCGTCCAGCTGATGAGGGTCACAATGATGGGACTCTCTCCTGGAAACAGAGGGGACAGCATAGATGAGAAAGGATGCAAGATCTTTGGAGGTCCATCCTGGGTCCCAGTTTGGCCAAGTTGCAGGCAGGCATACCTTGGAGATATTGTGAGTTCGGTTTCAGACCATTGCAAGAAAGTGAGTTACACACATTTTCTGGTTTTCCAGCACATAGAAAGTTATATTTATGCTGTACTACAGTCTGTTGGAGTCCTGATATGGCTCTGTGGGCTAATGTGCTGGACTGCAAAGTTGGTTTGAACCACAAGGTTGGTCATTCAAGCTCACCAATCACTCCTCGAAAACCCTACACAGGGTCACTATCAGGCGGAACTGATTCAATAACACTTAACAACAACAACAACAACAACACAGTCTGTTAAGTGTATAATTGCATTTTTTAAGGTTTGAAATACCATGAGAATTATCAAAAAGTGCCACAGACATACAAAATAAGCAGACGCTATTGGAAAAATGGCACCAGCAGAACTGCTCGATACAGGATCATCACAAAGCTTCAATTCATAAAAAGCACAGTATCTTTGAAGTACAATTTAAGCACAATAACATAAGGTATGTCCCACTCCTGGTTGGGACTGGGCTGAAGGCATGTGCTCTTCAACACAGACTACTGCTGTGAGTGAGATCCGCAAGTCCGTCAGCACTCATCATGCAATAGATGAGTGCCTACTGTGTGCCAAGCATAGTTAACATGTCTGTCCTCATGGATAGTGGAATCCCTGGGTGATGCAAAGGTTTAATGTGTTTAGCTGCTAACTACAAAGACGGCAGTTCAAATCCACCCAGAGGTACCTCAAAAGTAGAGCCTGATGATCTTCTACCAAAAAAATCAGCCACTGAAAACTCCATGGAGCACAATTCTACTCTGACATTCATGGGTGCACTATGAGTTAAAGTCAACTCGAATCCAACTACTTTGTTTGTTTGTAGTGGACAGTTCTTTCAGGGGAAAGAAAGGGTGGCAGAAGGGACAGTTAGCTAATTAATTAATTATCAAGGTGGCACTTGAGCAAACACCAGGGAAGATAGGGGATGAGCTTGTGAACTTGGATGGTCCAGGCAGGGAGAACTGTGCCAATAGGGCGGCCCCTAGGTGGGCGCATGCCTGGTGTGTTGAGAGCGATGAGACTGAAATTCAATGGAGAGAGGGAATGGGGGTGGGAGAAAGGCAACAAGACTTGAAATCCAGGAGATGATAGGGGCTGGATCGCCTTGTCAACCAAGGTTACAACTTTGATCTTTACTTGGAGTGAAATGAAAAGCCTTGGAGATACATATCCCAGGAGGATGTGATCAGCACCATTAAGTCTGAGGTGCTGAAATCCAGGAGCTGAGACGGCAGAGACTCCGGACATCATGGGAGAGGCAAGGGTGAGAGGGCAGTGGCAGGTGCCGGTGTGAAGCTGGTGGACTGGCTGACTGACTGGATGTCTGTTTTAAAGAAAGAGTTAAAGAGAATGATTCCGGGAATTTGACCCAAGGAACTGAAAGAATTGAGTTGCCGTTAACTGCAATGAGGAAGAGCTCACTGATATATATTAGGAGCCTTAAAGTAGCATATGCTGTTGACCTAATAATTCCACTTAAAGGAATTTATTGTAAGGGGATAATCATAAACTTGAGAAAATATTACAAATATGGCTCATTAAAATGCTACTTAAAATAAAAAATTGAAAATGGCTACTTAGCCAGCAGTAGAAAAAGTCGTAACATGTAAAGTGAGATGTATGGGTAACTGGCCGACCATCAGCCCATTCCCAAGCCACTTCCCCTGCCTGTCTTCCCTGGTAGAGTTGAAAAAGAACAGATGCTCACTTCTCCAGCCTCCTTTAGCTAGGGGCAACCAGGTGACTTGTTGATGATAGAAGGATCATTAGAGAATATAGGATCAGGAATTTCTGGGGTGGCCTTTTATTTCACATCATAAGGGGAAGAGAAATAGGGGGACTCCCTGATACTATTCCAGTTTCTGCCTTGAACACATATGCAATGCCTGGAGCTGTAGCATCTACTTTGGAGTCATGAGGCAACAAACATGAGGACATGAGGTCAAAAATCCAGCATGCTCAGAAAAGCTACACAAATCCCGAGCTCTTGCTGGAATCCTGGAATGTCAGCACTAATTCCAACAATTGCCAGCCTCCAAATGGCAGCTGATAGCAACCATGTTAAGATAAAAATTGGGATCCAAATGTAAGTATACACTACTATCTCATTTTTATGTTATGTTAGCTGCAGAAGGGAATTCAACAGATAAAAAGCAAACTTTTTCAGCAGGCTAGTCCTTTCCTTGGTTGCTGTAACAAAAGATCAAGTTTGGTGACTTATTATAGGAGAAATGTATCTTCTCACAGTTCCAGAAGCCAGAGGTCCCCAGGCAAGGTGTCAGTAACATCAGCTCCTTCTGGAGGTTGTGAAGGAGAATCACTTGCAGAACTTTCTCTTCCGTTGATGACCTGTGACCTTCAGGGCTCCTTGACTTGCATTTACATAACTCCAGCTTCTGCCTCCATCTTCAAATGCACTTCTCTCCTGTGTCTCTCTGTCTCAGGGTCACACCTCGTGTTATAAAGACACAAGATAAATTAGATAAGGGGCACCCTGGTGACTTGGTGGGGCGCTGAGTTAAGATTTCATAGTGTAGTGGGTTAAGCATTTGGCTGCTAACTGAGAAGTTGGTAGTTCAAACCCACCAGTCATTCCAAGGGACAAAGATGTGGCTCTCTGCTCTTGTAAAGATTTATAGCCTTGGAAACACTTTGAGGCAGTTTTAGCCAGTTTTATAGGCACCTATGAGTTGGAATCGACTCCACTGCAGTGGTAAGTGGGTTAAGAACCTCATCTTAACTTGATTACATCTGCAAGGACCCTATTTCTAAATAAGGACCTTTTTACAGTTCCCCAGGGTCAGCACTCCAAGATTTCTCTGTGGGTAGAGACATAACTGAACCTATAACAAGCAGTCATCTCTCAGAATAGTGTCAAGAACCAATTTTGATTTTATCCTTTGCATTCCTCTGTATTTTCTAAATTCCCTGCAATGAACCCAGAGTACTTTCAAATTAATAAAAAAACAAAATACCTTAATAACTGTCAGGCCCAAGCATGCCCTGCTGTGCCCTGACTGCTTGAGTTCATTGTCCTGGACACATCTCTGCTCACTTCTATACATTCTGAAATGATGCCAGAGGAGCTTCCAAGCCCCTGTCCCATCTCTCAGCTCTTCTTAAGAGATAGTATGGCTGCTTGGCAAACATTTCTCAGCTGTTGGCCTCCCCTGCATCCCAGGCCCAGAGACAGGTTCTGCCAAGAAGCAATTTCTGAAGGGAAATTGCTTGAATAAGGCAGCCATATTGATTGATGTCCCTTGAGATCTGCTGCTTTGAAGAACAATTGTAATTGACATGAAAATGGTGAGCTTTCTCTCTCCTAGGATATCATGGACATTGTAGACACTGGGTCCCATGTCTGGAAACCATTGAACTCAAACCCCTACTAAGGAGGACTGGTTCCTGTGGTCCCTCCAGGTGGCTGTGTCTGCAGGCTTGTCCTTGGCTAAAAAACACTCTGTGATCAGAATGAAACCCTTGCCACCAGCGCCTCATTCTGGACACGCAGCAGGGCTTTATCATGGTCACTACACTAGAACTGACTCCTGAATTTTAATACAGGTAAGGAATCCACTCTCCACAAAAGTTGCTCAGAGGCTCTACACAGGGACTTTAAAGATGGGAAAGGATGTGGGTTTACAGATGCTGGTCTTGTTGACCCCTTGGGAAATCTGTGGTCTGTGTCAATTCTTGAGGGTCACTCAGAGCTGAGAGGTCCGGGGACATAGAAAGACCAGGAGAACAGAAGGACATCATCCCCCATAGACCCTGATCTGGCCTTTTACACGCAGGACCCCAAGGCACAGGGTTAGCAGGAGACACAGATCACTGCCTAGAGGGCCACCAAAGGAGGCTGCAAATATACAGGGGGAGAGGTCAGCTTGAGGACCACACTCTCAGGG
This sequence comes from Chrysochloris asiatica, assembly GCF_000296735.1. NCBI lineage: Eukaryota > Metazoa > Chordata > Mammalia > Afrosoricida > Chrysochloridae > Chrysochloris > Chrysochloris asiatica. The sequence goes on along the minus strand of NW_006408943.1, from coordinate 1,186,869 downwards.
GAGTGGGGAGCACTTCTTCCCAGAGTTTGGAAAACTGCACTTGGACTCCCTAGACTATGTCCCTACAATAGACTTCTGACCTAGAACTGAAACCATTCCCAGAGATCATCTTCCAGTCAAACAATGGACAGGCCCATACAATAATACTGGGAAGACTGTGTTCCTTAGAACATCAATTCTAAGAGATCAAAAGGACAGTGTTTACCCTAAAGCAAAGATGAGAACGCTGAAAGGGGTAGAAAATCTAGATAAAAATGGGGACTTCAGAGCAGGAATGGGAAGAATGCAAACATATTGTGGGGAATGCAGCCAGTATCACCAAATGCTTTATGTACAAATTATCTAATGGGAAACGAATTTGCTCTATAGCATTTCAATAAAGATAATAAAAAGAAAGCTGCAGTTGGTTACTATGTGTAATTTACTATTTTTAGCTGCTGTCTAGTGGCCCCAGACTCATGATGACCTCATGCACAACAGATCGCTGAGATCACAGGGTTTTCATTGGCTGATTTTCCGACGTGGGTCACCATGCCTTTCTGCCTGGTCTCAGTCTGGAAGCCTCACAGAAACTTGTTCAGTGTCATAGTAACACGCAAGACTCTACGGACACATGGGTGTGACTGTGCACAAGGTACCTAAGGTGAGAATTGTTTTCCTGAACCACTGCTATGCCACTACACTGCACTTGGAAAAGCCATGCTGTTTCCAGAGATGTGCAAAAGGGAACATGTGGTCCAGTGGACATGAGTCTCCTCTTGGGCCTTCTGCTGCTCAGACCAGCACCCAGTCTGAGGGCAAGGGCGGGTGGTTCCAGGCTGTCTGCCTCCTGACTCAGCATCCTGATGCAAAGATGTTGTTACAGCAGGTCACTCCTGAGGAAAAAACATTGGTCATTCCCATGCTTCCCTAACAGGGTAGAGAGGACCTGGATCCCCAGGGCCCAAGAGAGAGGTGGCATTTGTTCCAGTACAATGACATTACAGGTGGTCCAGTTCACCCTCCCCACCCCACCAAGTGAGCCAGGCACACAAGCATCCCAAGTGTGTCCTGCTCCACCATTGACCAAGTAGTGGACCTTGAGCCAGTTACTTACCTCCTCATGCCTCAGTTTCCCCACTGGAAAGGACAAGTGAGTGTAAAACCCAGTACAGGATCAGGCCCAAAGGAAGTTTTCTGTGGGCATGAGGCATTTGGATGATGACTATCACCATGATACCCACTTCTCTTCCAGAAGGGACACACTGGGTATCCATTCAACAAACCCGTGCTGGGTGGTGGTGGTTGTGAAGTGTCACAGAGCTGGCTCCAACTTATAGTGACTATATATAGGGTTCCTGAGGATCAGCTGGTGGCTTTGAACCAGTGACCTTTCAGTTTAGTAGTGCAGTGGGTCTCCTACTGTGCTACACTAGGACCCCGCTTTGAGGTGACGTGACTTCTTCTTAGGACTGCTTCTTAGGACTGGATGCTGACGTCCTCCTTCATGCCTCTCCCAGCATCCTCCTTCCCTCTGAGGGCCTTTCCTTGGCTCCTCTGTCCTCAGAACTCTGCTCTGAGCCCAGGAGTATGACTGCATACAGGAAAACCTTCTGTGTCCTAAAAGGCTCAGGAAGAGGGCTCTCTAGTGAAATATGCATGGGCAGCAATGGACTTCGATGTCTCATAAATATCCCCATTAGCAATCACTGCAGCAGGCTTGGTGTCAGGAACCAGGAGCTTCAGACTTGTCACAGCCAATGGCAGGGTTGTTGTGAGCTCTTGTGAGCTACCCTCAAGTCAGCCCCCAACTCGTGGGGACCCTGTGCACAATGGAACAAAATGCTCCTAGGTCCTGCACCATCCCCAGGATTGGTTGCAGACTGGACCCTTGTGATCTGTATGGTTCTCATTGGCTAATTTTCCAAAAGTAGATCACCAGGACTAGTTTGTCTTAGACTGGAAACACAACTGAAACCTATTTAGCAACATAGCAACATGCAAGCCTCCAGTGACAGATGGGTGGTGATTAAGCATGTGGTGCCATGGCCAGGAATCAGACATGAACCTCCTACTTAGAAGGTGAGATTCTACCACTGCCTCAGTTTTACCACCTGTAAATGGGATGGCTGTGCAGGTGGATATCTGGAACCCTCTGGAAGCCCAGGAGAAAGAGACAGTCCCTTCACCAGAATTCAAGACAAAATGCTCCAGGAAAGTGAGCAACCAAGAACAAGGTCCAAGATGTATTTCTTCAGTGAGATCCTATTTAATTTCTCTATGAAGATGAGTGGCTTTCTGTATTCCTGGCCCCATCCATCAGCCACAGTGCCAATGAGGCCAACATTAACTCACACATGAGGATCTTCATGCCAACACTTTGTCCAGGAATCCATCATACCTAGGTCAGCTCTCTTTGCAACCATGAGCACTGCACTTAGCCTTGGCAGGCACCCCACAGGGTGGATGAATGGCATTAGGATCCTGTTCCCTGGGCACATCAAGAGCCTGGACACAGAGCCTTATCCTTGAAGCTAGAACTGGACCTTAGACACCTGCTTCTCTGGGAAGGTCTATCCCACCTTCAGCTGTCTCTGACTACCTGATCCGAGGTCCTTGTGGGCAGAGCTATGCCACCTCATCAGTGAACCCCCAGGCCTGGCCCAGACTTGGGCTACTCAGTATAGGGAGAGTGTGCCATATTCATGGAGCAACCAGGAAATTGGTGTGCCTAGAATTGAGACTGCAAAAGAGAAGACCATAGAAGGAGAAGGTCACATGCTGGGGGCCCGATTGGGTCCTGGGAGCCATCTTGGCTTCTACTGTTAGGTGCTGCCAAGTCAGTGTGACCTCATAGAGACCTTATGTACAACAGAACGAAACACTGCCTGGTCCTGTGCCAATCTCACAACTGTTGCTGATATTCCTAAGAGCTGAGAAACTACAGGAAGTGTCTGAGCCATAGAATGACAGGATCTAATTTATATTTTAAAGGATCACTCTAACTGATGAGTGCAAAAATCTACATGAAAGAGGAAGGCAGCTTGGACCACACTGTTTGTTGCTGTTAAGTGTCATACAATTGGTTCTGACTTATAGTGACCCTGTATAGGGTTTTTTGAGGAAGGGCTGAGGGGTTTGAACTGCTGACCTTGTAGTTAGCAGTTCAGTTCTTATCCTACAGTGCCACACCAGGACTTCTAGAGATAGTAAGAATCATCAGCATAGCCGTACGTTTCAAAGGTGAAGCTAACTTTATTTGCTGACAGTTGGGCAGAGAAGTATAGGAGGAGAAGAGGTAAGGATGACCCCAGGTTTGGCCTAAGGAGAATGCTTCCATTTGCATGATGGTCGTGGGTAGAGCAGGTTTGAAGGGTCTTACACACACAAAGTCTGAGAAAGTAGTGTGCCAAGCAGCAGGAGCATTGGCCCTTGAGGAATGATTTGTTCCCGGCTTAGCTTTGCAATGCTGCCACATGCTGATGGAAAAGTCTACTGACTTCTAGTCAGTGCTATTATTATTTTTTGAAGTCCTGGTGTGGTGCCGTAGGATAAGCACTGGACTGCAAGGCAAGTTTGAACTGCAAGACCAGCAGTTCAAACTCACCAGCTGCTCCTAAGAAACCTTATACAGGGTCACTTTGAATCAAAAAGCATGTAACAACCATTGTTATTTTTAATAAAAATGTTGATATGTACTAACAATGGTATTGCTATTGTCATTGTTTTGTTTTGTAATCTCTGAGTGGTGTGAATAATAAACCACTTGACTACTAGCCAAAAATTTAGTGGTTTGCACCCACTCAGAGGTGCCTCTGATGAAAGTCCTGGCAATCTGCTTCCAAAAGGCCTTGAGAACCTTATGAAGCAGTTTTACTCTGCATCACATGAGGTTGCCATGAGTCAGAGTCAGCTTGATGGTAGATAACAACAACACTATTAGTTTTAAAGTTCTGGAGAAGATGCATCACTCATTGCCTCCATCCCAATGGAACCATTCCGGCCATTCGATCTGACTGTGCCACTGCTTTGAGATGTCTAACCACCATGTAGAGGAGGTGGCTGAGTAGGCAAGTCAAAGTTCAAGGAGAGATCTGACCTGTATAATGTACCTGGATGTCATCCGCACATAGATGTCATTTTGAGCCATATGTCTAAACATCACAACCAAGTTCTGAAGTAGAGTGAGAAGAGACCCAAGGAGTCAGCTCTAGGTCCTCCAACATTTAGAATTGAACAAAACAATGAGGAACAAGCAAAGGGGGCTTAGAAAGACCCAGTAAACTAGGCAAGTGAGAAGTCCAAATGAAGACATGGCTCTGAGGAGGGGACAGTGAGTAGATAGATGGTGAAAGACTCCTAGGCCAGGAAAAATGTACAACGAGAGGCAATCCCTGCAGTCAGCCCCTTCAGCTCAGCACTGATCTTGACCTGACAAGTTTTGGTGGTGAGATAGGACCAGAAGTATGATTAGGGTGGAACCAAGATAAAATGGAAGGAAACAGACAAGACACCTACAAGGGGTGCAGAGAATTGAGGCTGAAGTTTGAGAGGGGTGGATGGTCAAGTTCTTTTTTGTTTTTGTTGTTTTATTGCCATCATGTTGGCTCCAACCCATATGACCCATATATAAAAGAACAAAACGTTGTCCAGTTCAGTGCCATCTACTTGGCCATTGATCTGTTTGAGCCCCATTGTTGTAACCATTGGGTATTTTGAGTGCCTTCATAAACATTGTGCACCAGGGTTGTATTCTTTCACCATACTTAATCAGTCTGTATGCTGAACAAATAATCTAAGAAACTGGATTATCTGAAGAAGAATATGCCATCAGGATTAGCAGAATACTCATTAAACTACCTGCGATATGCAGATAATACAACCTTGCTTGCTAAAAGCAAAGAGGACTTAAAATACTTACTGATAAAAATCGAAGACCACAGCCTTCAGTATGGATTGCACCTCAATGTAAAGAAAACAAAATTCCTCATCCCTGGACTAATAAATAACATCATAATAAAAGGTGATAAACTTCAAAAGATTGAAGTTGTCAAAGACTTCATTGAACTTGGATACACCATCAACACTCATGGAAGTAGCAGTAAAAAAATCAAATGATGTGTTAGGCAAATCTGCTGCACAAGACCTGTTTAAAGTGTTCAAGAGAAAAGATGGCTGTTTGAGGACTAAAGTGCACCTGTTCCAAGCCATGGTATTTTCAATAGCTTCATATGCAAACAAAAGTTGAACAATGAATAAGGAAAAATTGAAGTATTTGAGTTAAGGAATTGGATAAGAATATTAAAGCCACCATGAACATCTAGAAGAAGAAGAAGAACAACAACAACAACAACAAAAAAAAAACTGTGTTGGATGAAGTACAACCAAAATGCTCCTTAGAAGCCAGGAGAAGGACACCATGCTTGGTAAAGTGGAGGGTCAGCAAAAAAGAGGGAGACACCCAACAAGATGGATTGGCACAGTGACCACAGCAATGAGCTCAAGCATAGCAATTGTGAGGATGGTGCAAGACTGGTGGTGTTTCATTTTGTTGTACATAAGGTTGTTATGGGTCAAAACAGACTCAACAGCACCTAACAACAACAAACCTACCTAGAGGGGTCATTTTGCAACAGATTATCAGACAATTACACATTATAAAACTGTTGTGGTACACAAAGTTTTCATTGGCTAATATTTTTTTTTAATGGTTTATTGTGAATTATGTGATAGTTTGCATGGGAGGACATCAGCTTCACATTGATCCCGTCATATATCGTTTCATTGCCATGATTACAATCCCTTCCATACTTCATCCATCAACCAAAGGGTATACCTTGTAAGCCTGCCTGGGTCGTTGACATACAGCCACTCTCCCTCTCCGGGTCCAAAGTCCCCAGCC
>NW_006408943.1:1170570-1180888 GCF_000296735.1 Chrysochloris asiatica | reverse complement strand
TGTTGGATGAAGTACAACCAAAATGCTCCTTAGAAGCCAGGAGAAGGACACCATGCTTGGTAAAATGGAGGGTCAGCGAAAAAGAGGGAGACACCCAACAAGATGGATTGGCACAGTGACCACAGCAATGAGCTCAAGCATAGCAATTGTGAGGATGGTGCAAGACTGGGTGGTGTTTCATTTTGTTGTACATAAGGTTGTTATGGGTCAAAACAGACTCGACAGCACCTAACAACAGGGGTCATTTTGCAACAGATTATCAGACAATTACACATTATCAAACTGTGTGGTACACAAAGTTTTCATTGGCTAATTTTTTTTTTAATGCTTTATTGTGAATTATGTGATAGTTTACATGGGAGGACATCAGCTTCACATTGATCCCGTCATATCATTGCCATGATTACAATCCCTTCCATACTTCATCCATCAACCAAAGGGTATACCCTGTAAGCCTGCCCCGTGTCGTTGACATACAGCCCCTCTCCCTCTCCGGGTCCAAAGTCCCCAGCCGCTCCATCACCCCACGTCATCATCTCTGCCTCCATCCCTGGCATCACTGCTTCTCTGTGTAGGGTTTCATTCTCCACTCTTCTCCTTTGATGGTCCCAGGGAACTCTGCTCCTAGACTGCAAGGTTAATCACTCCCCTCCCTTTGCCATAAAACGTCTACCTTTACATTTCCAGACCTGACAATCAGTCCTGATAACAATTATTCATTATTGTATCACAAGAGACCTATCCGCATCTCCTTTCATCAGCCCCAACTAGGCAGAATGAATATTACTCAGTGGAGATTCTACCTTGCTCCACGCCCTCTGGATCTAGGTTTCCTCTTGAAAGCTTGTAAACCAGTCACTTCTTGCCTCTGGAGCCGCCCCCACCCCCACCCCCCATTCTGGGTAGCCAATGTCCAAGTTGCCCATCTCTGTCCTTAACGTGTGCGGAGGAGATGGGAATGATCCTCGCTGTGAAGATTTGTTCACTCTTTTGAGCTATTCCTTCCATAGGTGTATGTCAAGTTGATCAAATTGTATCAGATTATTCTTTCGTCCCTCTTCTTTCTTCTTCTGGTTGAGCTCTGATCATCCAGCCATTGAAGCCAGGTCAGGTGGGTATTATCTGCAAGTGTGGGTGTACTTATGCACGTGCCCTCTCTTCTTATCAGCTGGACACTTCACTCTCCACTCTAGTCCTCTGTGGCTATGTCACTGACTCTGGGTCCAACAGTCCCCTGGACTTGGCACACTGCTGACCAACCAGGTCTCCATCTGGGTTCATAGGAGTCTATTAAGCTTTGTAGGGCTTAGCTCGCAGCTTCATTGCTGTTTTTTCCTCATTTCCCCTTATCGGTGATGAACGTGGTTACCAATCAGAGCGTGCATTCCCATTGAGCCTTAGTCTTAGAAGGGGTTTGCCCTGAGGGGGACCCGACCACTTGCCTTGATGTCTTCTGGGTGAGCCACTTGATTGCTCTTATAGTAATCAGTCAGCCTGCCTATATTGTTTTGTATTTTTCCTGTCAGTCTTTCTTTCAGGAAGTATCTTCTGTTCTCCTGGCCACTCCAGGCTGGTCTGCTTGTCCTTTCAAGTGGAAATTTCCCCTCAGAAGATTCTGGATGCTGTTCAGGATTCCACCTATGGTCTTGGGTAATGCAGAGGCTCTGCAGGAAGCCTCCTTTGCTGGGCATGTTGTAGCTCTATTTTAGGTGTTCCAATCAGTTATAGGCAAAAAGACAAGCTTTCTATGGTGGTATTTCTGGCTATTCCTTTCTCTCCCTCTCTAGTGTCTATTTTATAGGGGTATGTCAGGGAAACCAAGATTCAACAGACAACAAAGCAATTGATATTATTTCTCCCCTTTTCCCCATTCAAGCCATGGCTCAATCTCTGTATCCCAGAACCCTGTTGTTCCAAGGTTTTGCACACATCATTATTTGCCTCTATCCCACTTCAGCTTCACATTCATCCTATCATATTTCATTTCATTGCAATGATTAAAATCTCCTCTGTACATCATCAAATAACCAAAGAATATACCCCACAGGCCCACCCCCCTGGCTGTCAGCAAACAGCTCCTCTCCCTCCCTGAGTCCCGTGTCCCCAGCCACTCCATCTGTCCATGCCATCATAGTCCCCCGACCATTGACCATTTTGGGTCTGGGCAGTGTCCTGTCCCCCCAAGTAATTCCAGTTATTTATAGGCTGGGTCTGGGCCCACATGTTTTCTGCTGTGATGTTTCTGGCTGTACCCCAACAACAAGTGTCTATTTCACAATGATAGGCAAGGGAGACCAAGATTCCAAAAGACAGCCAAGCATCCTAACATTATTTCCCTCTTTTCCCCCTTTCAAGCCATGCCTCAATCCCTATATCCTGAAGCCCTGTTAGTCCAGGGTTATGCATATCTCATCATTTACCTCTGTCCCACCTAGCCCATGCGAACCTGCCTAACTGTTCTCCTGTCTGCCTTATTCTTGCTTCTTTTTCCCCTCCCCCTTCTTGTGCATTGCCAGCCTCCCTCCCCCCTCCCTGCTCCTAGGCTCTCCTGTGTCTATTCCCTACCCTGTGCTCTTTCTTCCCCTCCCTCCCTTTCCACCTCTCATCTCATACATACCGGTGATCAGCACTTATATAGAGAGATCCCCCGCCCCCCTTTTGGGTAGGTTCTTTTTCTTAGTCTTTTACAATAACGGTCTTATGCAGTATTTCTCCTTTTGTGGCTGACTAATTTCACTCAGCATAAAGGAGCTCTGATAGCGTAGTGGTTACGAATCAGGCTGCAAACTTCAGGGTCAGCAGTTCGAAACTATCAGCTGTTCCATGGGAGAAAGATGAGGCTTTCTGCTCCCATAAAGATTTACAGCCTCGGAAACCCCGTACAGGGTCGCTATGAGTCGGAACTGATTCTACGGCACATAACAACAATAACAACAATGTCTTCAAGGTTCATCCATGTTATGTGATGGCTTGAAGCTTTCTTGTTGTTCTTCAAGGTAGCATAGTATTCCATTGTGTGTATGTACCACAGTTTGTTTACCCATTCATCAATTGATGAGCATTTTGGTTGTCTCCATTTTTTTGCTATTGTAAACAGTGCTACTATAAACATTGGTGTACATATATCTACTCGTGTTATGGCACGCATTTCTTGTGGGTAATTACCAAGTAAAGGAATTGCTGGGTCATACAGTATTTCTATTTCCAACCTTTTGAGGAAGCGTCATATTGCTTTCCAGAGTGGTTGAACCATTTTGCATTCCCACCAACAATGTAGGAGGGCCCCAGTCTTTCCACATCCTCCCCAGTATTTGTTCTCCTCTGCTTTTTTGATCTTTGTTGTTATTACTGGTGTGACATGATATCTCATTGTTGTTTTGATTTGCATTTCTCCGATGGCTAGTGATTGATAACATTTCTTCATATGTTTATTGGCTGTCCAGATCTCCTCCTTGGTGAAATGTCTGTTCATGTCCTGTGCCCATTTTTTAACCTGGGTTATTTGTCTTTTTCTTGTAGAGGTGTTGTAGTTTCCTATATATTTTAGAAATGAGTCCCTTAACTGATATGTCATTGCAAAATCATTGGCTAATTTTTGAAAGCAGGTTCCCAGACACCATGAAAGAGAGGCCTGGTGGTTTCTTTTTTTAAGATAGGCGAACTGGTGCACACAGATATGATCTAGTCAAGCAATGATCGATTGGAAGGGAAAAGTGATGAAGCAGAAGAGAGATGGGATTACTGGAGCAGTATCCTACATAGATAAGAGAGGATGGGATTTAGTGGACCAGTGAAGAGGTTGGCCTTCTTAGGCACATGGAGGAGGGCAAGAATGAGACAATGAGACACAGAAGCAGGAAGACAGGGATGTTTCTCTTCTTGTTGTTCATAGAAAATGAGTCCATCAGTTAAATAACCAGTGGGGAGAGTATTGAAGGTTTGGTGAAGGGAGAGGATGAAATATCTACCAAGGAGCTTGCTAGAGTGAATGGACTATGTAGTATGACTGTGAACAGAAATCAACACCATTGAAAACTAGTAGTAATGGTTTTGTTTCTCTAGAGAATCCAGCCTAACACATCAGGTGACTGTAACTCATGGTGTCCCTATAAGACAGAACAGAACTACACCATATAGTGCCAAGGCTAAAAGTCTTTGCAGGAGCAAAAAGCCTCATCTTTCTTCCATGGAGCAGCTGGTAGGTTTGAACCTCAGACCTTGTGGTTAGTAGCTGAATGTTTAACACACTATACCAGTAGGGCTTACTAACTACAGGTATAGTCTTGTGTCTTTTGGTACCATAGACTTGGTTATGACTATTAACAACACTATGCACAACAGAATGAAACACGGCCCCATCCTGACCAACCACACAGTTGTTGATATGTTTGAGCACAGCGCTGCTGGCATTGTGTCAATCCATCTCATTGGAGGGAAGGGGGATTTCTTCTTTTTCACTGACCCTCTACTTTACCAAACATGGTGTCCTTATCAAGGGACTGGGTCCCCCTGATAACATGTCCAAAATATGAGATACAAAGTCTTGCCAACCTGGCTTCTAAGGAACATTCTGACTATACTTCTTCCAACACAGATCTGTTTGTTCTTCTGGCAGTCCACGGAACTTTCAATATTTTTCACCATTATCATAATTTAAATGCACTGGTTCTTCTACAGTCTTTTTTATTCATTTTCCAACTTTCATATGCATATGCTTATGTTGTCGTTGTTGTTGTTATGTGCCGTGGAGTTGGTTTCGACTCATAGCGACCCTGTACAGGGTTTCCGAGGCTGTAAATCTTTATGGGAGCAGAACGCCTCATCTTTCTCCCACAGAACAGCTGGTAGTTTCAAACTGCTGACCTTGCACATAACCACTATGCTATGTTGTTGTTGTTGTTAAGCACCGTCGAGTCGATTCCGACCCATAGCGACCCTATATAGGGTGTCTAAGGAGCAGCTGGTGAGCTTGAACCACCGACCTTGCTGTTCAAATGGCTTTGCAGTCTGGCGCATTAACCCACAGCACCACACCAGGATGCTATGAGGCTACTAAAAATATCAGGACTAGGGTCTGGGCAAACCTTAGGCCTCAAACTGGCATCTTTGCTTTTGAGCACATTAAAGAGGTCTTATGTATCAGATTTGCCTAATGCAATATGTCATTTGATTCCCTTTTTTTTAGGAAGAAGTTTTGGGTGTTTTGTTTTTAAAGCTTTTATTGTGAATAGGGTGATCGTTTACATGGCAGAACATCGGTTTTGCACTCAACCAATTGCATTTTGTCTCATTGCAATGATTACAATGAAACAACTTGCTTGTTCTTGAAATAGATAAACAGTCTGCTTTTTATTCGGCAAGTTCTATAATCCTTTTTAGGTATCCCAATCACTTATAGGCAGAAGGCCGACTTACATGCTTTCTATAATTATAGTCCCTGATATTGCTTTCTATCCCACTTAAGTGTCTATTTTACAATAGTTGTTGTTGTTTGTTGTTAAGTGCCGTCGAGTCGGTTCTGACCCATAGCGATCCTGAATAGGGTTTCCGAGGCTGTAAATCTTTACGGGAGCAGATCGCCTCATCTTTCTCCCGCGGAGCAGCTGGTAGTTTCGAACTGCGGACCTTGCGGTTCGCAGCCCAATTCGTAACCACTACGGGTCAAGAATCTTAACATTATTTCTCCTCTTTTATCGATTCAGACTATGCTTTGATCCCTGTATCACAGATCCCTGTTGTTACATCCCTGTTGTTGAGTATATATCACTATTTACCTTTGTACCGTTTAGCCCATGCACACCTTCCTACATGTTCCCCTATCTTCCGTGTTCTTCCACCCACCCTCCTTGTATATTGCCCTCCCTTTCCTTGATTATTGCCCTCTCCCTTACCCAAGGTATGATGTTACTATCCTCAACCTGTGCCTTGCTGTCCTCTACCTCCCATCCATGGTAACCAACAGAGAAGCTTTTTTTTCCATTTATTATGGACATCTTTTCTTAAGTTTTTACAATAATGGTCTTATGCAATATTTATTCTTTTGTGAACAGTCAAACATCTTACTATTATTTCCTCCCCTTTACCCTTTCAGCCTGTGTCTCGATCCCAATATCATAGAGCCTTGTTATTCCAAGGCTGTTCATAGGTCACCATCTACCTCTATTCCATTTAGCACATGTATAATTCCCAGAGTCTTTCCCTATCTTCCCCACTCCTCTACCCTTCTCCCTCTTCTTGTGTATTGCCTTCCCTGTCCCCCGATTTAACATGCATCTGTCCCCTGACCTGTCAGTTACTGTCCTCTCCCTCCTGTCCCTAGTAACCCTCAAAGAATTATTATTTTAGTATGGTAATCTTTTCTTAAGTTTTTACAATAATGGACTTATGCAATATTTGTCCTTTGGTGCCTGATTTCATTCAGCAATATGTCCTCAAGTCTCATCCATGTTATGCAATGTTTTGCAGCTTCATTGTTATTCTTCAAGGTAGCATAGCATTCCATTGCATGTATGTACCAGAGAGTTTTTTTTTTTAATCTATTCTTCCATTGATGGGCATTTGAGTAGTCTCCAGTTTTTTGCTATTGTGAATAGTGCTGCGATGAACATTGGTGTATGTATATTTACTCGCATTCTGACTCGAATTTCCTGCAAATGTATACCAAGTAGAGAAATTGCTGGATCATAAGGTATTTCTATCCCCAGCTTTCTGAGGTAACAAATACCATTCTCCATAGTGGTTGAACCAATTTGCAGTCCCATCAGCAATGTTGAAGGGTCTCAGTCTCTCCACACCCTCATCATTCATTTGATTTCTTAATTGCTGCTTCCATGAGTGTTGATTGGGGATCCAAGCAAAATAAAGTTTTTGACAACTTCAATCTTTTTCCCATCCACCATGATGTTAACTATTGGTCCATTGGAGAAGGTCTTTGTTTTCTATACATTGAAATGCAACCCATACCAAAAGCTGTGGTCTTTGATCTTCATTGGTAAGTATTTTAGGTCCCCTTTGCTTTCAGCAAGCAAGGTTGTATCATCTGCATATCACAGGGTGTTAATGAGTCTTCCTCCAATCTTCATGCCATGCTCTTCTTCACATAATCCAGCATCTCAGATTATTTTCGTAGTGTACAAATCGAATAATTAAAAGAATACAACCATGGAGCACATTTTCCTGATCTAAATCCTTCAATATCCTCTTGTTCTATTTGAAAGACTGTCTCTTGATATATTACAGATTCCTCATGAGCACAAATAAGTGTTCTGGAATGTCCATTCTTCATAATGTTACCCATAGCTTATCATGATCCACACACTCAAAAGCTTTTGCATAATCAGTAAAGCACAAATAAACATCTCTCTAGTATTCTCTGTTTTTAGCCAAGATCTATGTGACATCAGCAATGATGTCATTCCACATCCTCTTCTGAATCCAGATTGTATTTCTAGTAGTTCCCAGTTGATGTACTGTTGCAACTATTTTATTATTATCTTCAGAAAAATTTTACTTGCATGTGATATTAATAATATTGTTCTATGGTTTCCACATTTGGTTTGTTAACACTCTTTAGAATGGACACAAATCTAAATCCTTCAAATTGGTTGGCCACATAGCTCTTTTTCAGTTTTATTGGCATAGTTGAATGATCCCCTCCAGTACTATACCAGTTTGATGCAAGATTTCCATTTGTATTCTGTCAGTTCCTGGAGCCTTGTTTTTCATCAGTGCCTTCAGTGCAGCTTGGACTGCTTCCTTCAGTACCATGGATTCTTAATTAGATGCTACCTTTTGAAATGTTTGAACATAGATCATTTATTTTTGGTATGGTGACTCTGTGTATTCCTTCTATCTTCTTTTGATACTTCTGCATAATTCAGTATTTGTCCATAGAGTCCTTCAATATTTGAAGTCAAGGCTTGAATGTTTTCTACAGTTTTCAGTTTGAGAAATGCTGAATGTGCTCTCCCTTTTGGTTTTCCAACTCCAATTCTTTGCACATTTCATTATACTATTTGACAATTTCTTCTCAAGCTGTCCTTTGAAATTTTCTATTCAGTTATTTTACTTCCTCCTTCTTCCATTTGCCTCAGATTACCTACTTTCAAGAGCAAGTTTGAGTCTGTTCTAACATCCATTTTTGTCTTGTCTTTCTTTGCTGTATTTTTATTGACCTTTTGCTTTTTTCTGTATGCTGTTCTCATCCCAAAACTCTTCTGGTCTTCAGTCATTACTGTCTAATGCATCAACTCTGTTCTTGAAATAGTTTCTAAAATTAGGTTATATTTCGGCTTTCATGAATTTGTTTCAATATTTTTCATCTTTAGGCTGAACTTGAATATGAGCAATTGATGGTCTCTTTCACAGTCTGCCTTTGGCCTTGTTTGGAATGATTATTACAACTTTTCAACCTTTCAACAGATGTCGTCAGTTTGATTTCTGTATATTCCATCTGGTGAGGCCCATGTGTATATTTACTTTTTTATGTTGTTCAAAAAGGTGTTTGCATTGAATAAGTTATTAATCTTGAAAAATTATATCATACTATCTCCAATATTATTTCTTTCACCAAGACTATATTTTCCAACTACTAATCCTTCCTTTTTTTTTTTTTTTTTTTTTGCCAACCTTCCCATTCCAACCACCAGTAATAATTAATGTATCTTGATCATATGTTTGATCAATTTCAGACTGAAGACGTTGGTTGAATTCTTTAATTTCATCATTACTGGCATTAGTGCACCAATTTTAATAAGAATGGTATTAACTGGTCTTCTTTGTTGTTGCTGTTGTTAGATGCAGTTGAGTTGGTACTGACTTATAGCAACCTTATGCACAACAAAATGATACATTGCCCCATCATGTGCCAACCTTACAATCAATGCTACATTTGAGTTCATTGCTGCTGTCACTGTGTCAGTATATCTTGGGGTCTTCCTCTTTTTCTCTGACCCTCCACTTTACCAAGCATGATGTCTTTCTCCAGGGACTGGTCCCTCCTGATAATATGTCCAAAGCACGAGCGTCAAAGTCTGGCCATGCTGGATTCCAAGGAGCATTCTGGCTGTACTTCTTCAACACAGATTTGTTTGTTCTTTGTAGGCATATGGATATTATCCTATCACAGACAGCATTGCACTTCAAGATAGATCTTGAAATATTTTTTTGGATGACTAATTTCCTTTCTCTTCAATTTATCATTCCTGTCATAGTAAATCTTATGATTTTCAGATTCAAACTGGCTAATACCAGTTCATTTCAGCTCACTAAAATAGCATAGTGGTTACAAGTCAGGCTGCTAACCTCAGAGTCAGCAGTTCGAAACTACCAGATGTTCCGTGGGAGAAAGATAAGGTTTTCTGATCCCATAAAGATTTACAACCTCAGAAACCCTATACAGGGTCATTATGAGTCAGATGCGACTCCATGGCACACCACCACCACCACCACTAATGCCTAGGATATCGAACTGTGTGCATTCCATTTCATTTTTGACAAATTCCAATTTTCCTAGATTCATACTTTGTATATTCCATGTTCTGATTATGAATGGATACTTATAGCTTTTGTCCTTATTTTGAGTTGTTCCTCATCAGCAAATGAAGGTCCCGGAAGCTTTGATCCATTCAAGTAATTATAGTCAACTCTACATTTAAAAAAAAGCATTTTATTGTGAATTGAGTTAAGAGTTACAGACAAGATCAACCACTTTGCATTCAACATATCATATATTTGGTTTCATCTCAGTGATTACAATCTCCTCTATGCACCAAGTATTATTCTGCCTGTGGTTCCCACCTACATTCCACTCACATTTCTATCCCCTCTCAACTTGGGTCAACTGTATTTTGAGGAGGTAGTTCCTCCCCAGTCATATGTTGAGTGCCTTCCAACCTGAGAGGTTCATCTTCAGGCATTATATCTAACAATGTTATACTGCTATTCATGATATTATAATCTTCTGGCACTGTTTCTGATAATGTTCCACTGTTATTCATAAGTTTTTCAGTAGCTAAGCATTCAGAAGTAGTCTGTCTTGCCTTCTTGCTAATCTGGTTTAGTCTGGAAACTAAACCACAGGTATAAGGGTTGGATATAAAACAAGTATTTTTGGAGAACAGGAGGGATCATTCTATCTATAACAGTAATGTAATTCACTACTAGATTCAAAGGGAAAGAAATTAAGAGTCCGCTTCTAGATATGAGGAGTCTCTGGGTGGTGGGAATGATTAAAATGCTCAACTACTAAATGAAATGTTAAATAAAGATTTGATTCCATCCAGAGGTGACTTGGAAGATGGTCCTCGAAATCTCCTTA
>NW_006408943.1:1161417-1170470 GCF_000296735.1 Chrysochloris asiatica | reverse complement strand
AGAGAGAGAGAGAGAGCTCTGGTAGCATAGTGGTTACAAATCGGGCTGCGGGAGAAAGATGAGGCTTTCTACTCCCGTAAGGATTTACACCCTCAGAAACCCTGTACAGGGTCGCTATGGGTCGGAACTGACTTGACGGCACTTAACAACAACAATAACAACTATATATATATATGCCATTGGAAACTCTATGGAGCATAGTTCTGCTTTGACATACATGAGGTTGCCAGGAGTTGAAGTCAGCTCCACAGCAGCCAGTTTAACAGGTAAATCAGTTGGTTTGAATAAAGCAGATTACCTTCTATAACTGATCCTCATCCAATCCGTTGAAAGTCTCGAGAGCAAATTGGCAATATTCTGCTTCCAGACTCTAAATAGACGTCTTACCCGGAATCTTCTCACTCTTCACTTTTCCTGCCACTTCAGACAAAACTACAGTAGTCTCCCATGTATTGTCTGAAGTATGAATTTTGGACTTGTGAGCCCTCTCTATTGCTGGAGTTGTACTGTTATTGTTAGGTGCTATCGAATCTCACTGACTCATAGCAACCCTATGCACAACAGAACAAAACAAAACACTGCCAGTCCTGGGCCAACCTCACAATTATTGCCATACTTGAGCCCATTGATGCTGCAGCATTGCCAATCTATCTCGCTGGGGGTCTTCCTCTTTTTCTCTAACCAAACATGATATCCTTCTCCAGTGATAGGTCCCTCCTGACAATATGTCCAAGGTATGAAACACGAACTTTGGCCATCCTAGCCTCCAAGGAGCACTTTGGCTGCACTTCTTCCAACATAGATCTGTTGGTTCTTTTGGCAGCCCATAGTACTTTCAATATTTTCCTCCAACACTACAACTCAAAAGCATCAATTTTTCTATGGTCTTCCTTTTTCACTGTCCAGCTTTCACATGCATAAGATTATTGAAAATAGCATGACTTGGGTCAGGCACACCTCAGTCCTCAAGCTGACATTTTTGCTCTTCAACGCTTTAAAAAGGTCTTGTGCAGCAGATTTGCCTAATGCAATACATCATTTGATTTCTTAACTGCTGCTTCCATGAGTGTTGATGATTGATCCAAGAATGAAGTCCTTGACAAAATCAGTCTTTTCTCCATTGATAATAATGTTGTTTATTGGTCCAGTGGTGAGCATTTTTGTTTTCTTGACATTGAGATGCAATCCATGCTGAAGGCTGTGCTCTTTGATCTTCATCAGTATGTATTTTAAGTCCTCTTCACTTTCAGCAAGCAAGCTTGTATCATCTGCATATCACAGGTTGTTAACAAGTCTTCCTCCAATCCTGATGCCATGTTTTTCTTCATATAACCCAGCTTCTCAGATTATTTGCTCAGAATACAGGTTGAAGACAGCCCTGTCACACACCTTTCTTAATTTTAAACCATTCAGTGTTCCTATGTTCTGTTGAACAACTGCCTCTTGGTCCATGTATAGATTCCTCATGAGCACAATTAAGTGTTCCAGAATACTCATACTTCTCAATGCTGTCCATAGCTTGCCATGATCTGCACAATCAAAAGCCTATGTATAGTCAATAAAGCACAGGTAAACATCTTTCTGGTATTCTCTGCTTTCAGCCAAGATCAACCGGACATCAACAATGGTATACCCCATTCCACATCCTCTTCTGAATCTGGCTTGAACCTCTGGAAGTTCTCTGACAATGTATGCTTGCAGCTGTTTCTATATTACCTTTAGTAAAAGTTTATTCACATAGAATATCAAAGATACTGTCCAATTATTTCCGCATTCCATTGGTTCACCTGTCTTTGGAGTAGGCACAAATATGGATCTCTTCCAATCAGTTGGCCACATAGTTGTCTTCCAAATTTCTTGACATAGATGAGTGAGTGCCTCTAGTGCCGACTCACTTTCTTGAATGAATTCCATTTTTATTCCATCAATTCCTGGTGCAATTCCTTCAATGCACCTTGGATTGCTTCCTTCAGTATTATTGTCTCTTGATCATATGCTACCTTTTGAAATGATTGAACATCAACCATATCCTTTTGGTAAAGTAACGCTGCATATTTATTCCATCTTCTTTTAACATTTCTGTATCATTCAGTAATTTTCCCAGAGAATCCTTCAATAACGAAAGTCGAGGCTTGAATTTTTTCTTCAACTCCCCCAGCTTAAGAAATGCTGAGCATGTTCTTCCCCTTTGGATTTTTTAATCCCTGATCTTTGCACATTTCCCTGTAATATTTGACTTTGTCTTCTCAAGCTGACCTTTTAAATTCTCTGTTCAGCTTTTATACCGCCTCATTTTTTCCATTTGCTTTAGCATCTCTATGCTGGAGAGCAAGTGTCACATCCATTTTGATCTTTTCCTTCTTTCTTGTCTTCTTAATGACTTTTTTTTTGTCTTTTTCCTGTATGAGGTTCCTGATGTCATCCCACAACTCTTCTGGTCTTCGGTCTTTAGTGTTTAATGTATCAAATCTGTTCTTCAGATGATCTCTAAATTCAGGTGAGATATATTCAAGGTCATATTTAGGCTCTCATGGACCTGTTTTCATTTTTAGCTTCAGTTTAAATTTTCATATGAGCAATTGATGGTCTGTTCCACAATCTGCCCCTGCTTTGTTTAGACTGATAATATGAAGCTTTTCCACCACCTCTTTCCACAGATGTAGTCAATTTGAGTTCTGTGTATTCCATCTGGTGAGGTCCATGTCTCTTATGCTGTCTAAAGAAGGTATTTGAAATGAACAAATCATTGGTTTTGCAATGATGCAATCTCCAGCATCATTGCTATCACCAAGGCCATATTTTTCAACTACGATCCTTCCTCTTTATTCCTAACTTTTGCATTCTAATCACTAGTGATGATCAATTCACTTTGATTGCATGTCTGATCAATTGCAGATTGAAGAAGTTGGTAGAATTCTTCTATTTCGTCCTCACTGTCTTTAGTGGTTGGTGCGTAAATTTGAATAATAGTGGTATTAACTGGTTTTCCCTGTAGGCCCATGGATATTATCCTATCATCGACAGCGTTGTACCTCATGACACATCTCGATATGTTCTTTTTGACAATAAATGCAACACTATTCCTCTTCAATTTGTCATTCCCGGCATAGTAAACCATGTGGTTGTCAGATTCAAAATAGCCAATACCAGTCCGTTTCAGCTCACTAATGCCTAAAATATCTATGTTTATGCATTCCATTTCATTTTTTACAATTACCAATTTTCCTAAATTCACACTTTGTACATTTCATATTTTGATTATTAATGGATGTTTACAACTATTTCTCTACATTTTAAGTTTTGCCCCATTAACAAATAATGGTCTCAAGGGCTTTACTCCAATCACATCATCATGATCAACTCATTTTTGAGCATACAGCTCTTCCCCAGTCACATTGTGAGTGCCTTCCAACCTGAGGGGCTCATTTTCCGGCACTATATCTGAATATATATATATATTTATATAGTGTTTCTCTTCTATTTATAAGGTTGTCAGTGACTAAATATTTGGAAATAGTCACTCCTTCTTCCTAGTCTGTTTTCATCTGAAAGCTCATCTGAAACCTGTCCACCATGAGTGACCTTGCTGGTATTTAAAATACCAGTAGCATAGCTTCTAGAATTACAGCAATTCACAAGCCACCACAGTATGACAAACTGACAGATGAGTGGTGTATTACCCAAGTTGGTGCCTTTAAAATAGTCTGTCTCTCTGTAAGTGTGTAGCATACTGGTTCTGCATCTAAAGCATGCTGACT
The DNA here is from genome assembly GCF_000296735.1 of Chrysochloris asiatica. Classification (NCBI taxonomy): domain Eukaryota; kingdom Metazoa; phylum Chordata; class Mammalia; order Afrosoricida; family Chrysochloridae; genus Chrysochloris; species Chrysochloris asiatica. The sequence goes on along the minus strand of NW_006408943.1, from coordinate 1,166,712 downwards.
GAGACAGGCTCTGAGGCCACATGTTGTTGTTGTTGTTAAGTGCTATTGAGTTGGTTCTGACCCATGATTACCCTGTATAGGGTTTTCAAGAAGAGGCTGGTTCAAATAACTTTTCGTTCAAATAAACTTTGTAGTCAAGTGCATTAACCCACAGTGCCACACCAGGTCTCCACATGGGAAATTAGTATCAGGGTTTCCTAAAACAAGCATCTGAGCTGCGCCTCACTCATCTTTGACAAAACAAGTTAAGTCAGCACATGGATTCTTGCCCATGGAGGAATTTTTTAAACTGTTTCCTTGATGAATGTTTAGGTTATTCTCTCCACCTCTCTTCATCACCTGCGATTCATCGCAACAAAACAAGAAGAAAATGCAGCCACTCATCTGCGGCACCAGCAAAGTTAGGGTACACTTTAATGCCATGTTTATTAGTATAATTAACTCCTTAGAGCACTCTGTGAAATTATCTCAGGGAGTGCCATGAATTGAGTATGTGTCAGTTTAGCTGGGCCACGATTCTCAGTGCCTTGATAGTTATGTAATGATGTCATGTGGCAGTTATGTGATGGTTCCCCATGATGTGAATTGATGTGATAAACCAATAAAAGGATTAAGGGTGAGCTTCAATATCCTTAATACCATCACATCCCTGATCCGGTGTCAGGGAGTTTCCCTGGGGTGTGGCCTGCAACATCTTTTACTTACAAGAGATAAAAGGAGAGAGATGTGAACAGAGATGAAGAGGCATACTGCCTCCAAGAAAGATGCACACCACGAGTGGAGTGCATCATTTGGCCCTGGGGTCCCTGATTCTCCTAGCTCCAGGGAGAGATTGATGCCAGGACACGTGGGGATCTCTAAGGAATGTCAGGCCTACAGATACTGAAAGTAGACAAGGTCATTTCTCTAGAGCCAGCACTCCGAATTCAGACTGCTGGCCTCCTAAACTGTGAGAAAATCCATTTCTGTTTGTTAAACCATCCACTTGTGGTATTTATGTTATAGCTGCACTATATTACTGAGACAGGGTTCATATGAAGAAGTTACTACCCTCCAGGATCAGAAGAACCTGGATGGGGATCCTCTTGGCTTAACACCTTACACTCTCTGTGCCTCAATTTCCTCAGCTGGAAACAACTACCACAGTAAGGCTCAAGTGAGCCAGGTATGTATGGAGTGTTTGGCTGAACATCTTTTGTCATTGTCTCCTAATGTGCCTGGACCCCAAAGGCCAAGGGGTCCTAAGTGAAGAAAACATAGAGCAGTCTCTTCTTTCACTGAGGTACCCATGTATCAGCCCCAATCACTGACTAGGAATTGCTCCAACAGCTACAGTGAACAAGGAAAACAAAGAGCAGCTATAATTCTCCTTAAATCCTGCATGCTGCTTACCCTGCCCAACAGACAGATCTGGTGAAGGTGTAAGATAGGCTACTTTTCAAGAACGGCCGGGCTTTCTCTTCAGGTTTGACCTGGGAGACTTAGAAGTTGTGACTGGGGGAAAAGTGGGACACCGTGTCACAAAAGGAAAATTCACATCAGTTATGATGGTGAATTTTATTTGTCATCTTGGCTAGGCCATGATGCCCAACTGGTATGTTTGAACCAATGACCTTTCCATTAGCAGCCTGGTGCTTTTCAATCACGCCAGTAGTGTTCCTACATAAAATGTTGTTGTTAAGTACTGTTGAGTCAATTTTGACTCATAACAATCCAGTATAGGGTTTCCAAGGAGGGATTGGTGGATATGAACTCCTGACCTTGCAGTCCAATGCATAATCCCACAGCACCACACCATAATAATATAGAATTAAACCAGTAGGTGTTAAGTAAAGCAGATTCCTGCCCAAATGAAGGTGAGCCTCATCCAATCAGTTGAACCAGTTTCAAGAGCAAAGTGAGAATTTCCCTGGGGTATAATCTAACGACAGATTATAAATTGACACTTTTCCAGAACTCTCTCACTCTTCACTCTTTCCAGCACCTGACCTATGAATTGAAGATACAGCCTTCAGGAATCACTAGACTGTTGCCTGACCTACAGATACTGTGACCTACCTCAATCACAAAATGAGTAAGGAAAACTGCAGAAGAATCAATGTATTTGAATTATGGTGCTGGCAAAAAGTTATCGAAAGTAGTAGATTTTCCCAGAACATGGAAATCTGTCATGAAAGAAGCACAGCCAGAATGCTCCTTGAAAGTTAGGCTGGCAAGACTTCGTCTTTCATACTTTAGACATGTTGTCAGGAGAGACCAATCCTTAGAAGAGCATATCCTGCATGGTTAAGTGCAGGGTCAGTAAAGAAGAGGAAGACCCCCAACAAAATGGATTAGCACGGCAGCAGCAATAGGTATGAGGATGGTGCCGCACCAGGCAGTGTTTCATTGTGCTGTGTACTGGGACATTATGACTTGGGACTGATCCAATAACATCAAACAACAACAACAGCCTCAATCACATGAGCCAAGTCCTTAAAATAAATCTATATCTTTGTATCAATCTTGGGAAGAATGCTCTCAAAATCTACTTCCAAAAGTCAGCCATTGAAAATTCTATGGATCACAAGGGTCCAATCCACAATCAATCCTGTAAATGGTATTAGGCCAAGTCTTGTGTTTATGTGCTGTACATTGGGTCACCATAAGCCAACATAACAGCAGCTAACAACAACACACATAATACACATGGATCTTTCCGTTTATCCATCTATCTATCCATCTATCTACCTGTCTATCTATCTACCTATCTATTCATCTATCTACCTATCTAGCCATCTATCTATCTGTCTATCTTGCTGGTCCTGTGTCTCTGTTGTTGTTGTTAAGTGCCATCGAGTCGGTTCTGACCCATAGCGACCCTGTACAGCATTTCCGAAGGTGTAAATCTTTACAGGAGTAGAAAGCCTCATCTTTCTCCTGTGGAGCGGCTGGTAGTTTTGAACCACTGACCTTAAGGTTCGCAGCCCGATTCGTAACCACTACGCTACCAGAGCTCCTTTCTCTAGAGGATCCTAAAACATTAATAGTCTGTTAAACAGTTTCCAGAGCATTTCATAATTTATTCTCCTTAATCCCCATAAGCTCAAGAGATAGATACCATTGGGGTCCCTACTTTACAGATGAGGAAACTGAGGCATGGTGTCCATGTAGAGTCATATCTAGGGTAAGCCAGGTATCTCACCTGCCCTGGGTGCCACTTGAAGAAAGGCACCATCGAACAGTTTCTATTAGCCATCTCAGTTTTCATCTCCAGCTGTGAGAGATCATTCAGCAAGTTGAAACAAACTCTTTTAAATTTGAGAGTCTCCATGGGTCAGAGCAGACTCTGTGATCTTGACATGCTGAGTGTAGAAAGAGAAAAAACTGAAAAACCTGACTTTAAGCACATCACAGACCAATTTTCATCAGTGAAAGCAGGAAGGTACAGTTGTAAATTTCATGTAGTGCCATCCTGTGTTAAGTAAAAGATAAATGAGCTTGACTTGTATTTTCCAGCTATATGGTAAAGTTGTCTAACAGATGGGTGTCAGATGTTTGGACAAGGGTGCAATTTCATTGCTTGCCATAGGCATTATTTTCCACTGATACGCCTCTGTGGGTACTCTCCAGCCCAGCTAGAGAAGAGAGCTGCCCTTGTAAATTAGATTGTCTAATTGCTATTTAATTGCTCAGAATCGGCAGTAATGCTCTGCATTTCATTCATTTAGTTCTGACATTTGTGAGCAAGATGTAGTGACAAGAGATTGAAGCAACAACACATAGAAGCATCTGTGTCCCCAATTTACCAGTAAACCCCAGTGAAACTCTGTTGAGCCCTTGCATGTGTCCTCAGGGGCTGGGAGGTGTCCCATCTCCACCCCCTGCCATCTGACAGGAAATGCTTGGATTAAGAAACAGGACATTTTTGTTATCCCCTGAGTATCTATCATCTCCTTGCATTCCCTATCAACAGCTCCAGGAGAAACACAGGGACGCTCACAGGAATCTGCACAAAGCAGGTGTGGAATTCAAGGTTCCGCATACTGTATCTCCCTTAGTTCTTTTTTCTTTTTAATTGAGTTTTTGGTGAAAGTTTCCACAGCAAGTTCAGTTTCCATTTGACAATTTCCATGCAAATTGTTTAGTGAACATTGGTTACATTTACCACAATGTGTCCATAGTATGTTTAATTGGGTTCTATTTGTTCCCTTTCCAGTACTCTAGTTTCCCTGCCCCTTTGCCTTCTCATCTTTGCTTTTGAGTAATTGTCACTGACCCTTTGTAAAGCACTAATCTTTCTGGTAATGTGTCATCCTGTTATTTCACTAATAGGTGATCTCAGGGGACAGAGTTGGTTGTAGGTTTAAAGTGTGTCTCAGAAGTGATGTTGCAGAGAGTTTGCTATCCTCTATTGTTGCTGTTTATCTCGCGTCTTGTTCTTTTTAATAATTTGAGTTCTGCTCCACATTGTTCTCCCATTCTGTATGGGTACTCGATTGTGACCCTTGTCAGAATGATAGGTGTTTGTAGCCAGTCACCATCTAGTTCTTCTGGTCTCCAAGTAGACGAAGTCATGGCTCATGTGGAATTGTATTTCCTCTGAGCTTTTGGTTACCTTCTGAGTGCTTTGCTCCTGGATGTAGAAACGAGTAGTCATATCTTAGATGGCAATTTGCATACTTTTAAGATCTCAGACACTACTTACTTCATTTTGTGAACTATCATTTTGGGGGCTCTTGTAAATGGTATTGCTTTTTTGGTGATTTCGTTTTAGAAGTACTCTTTGTTAATATAGAAGAACTCAATGATTTTTGTGTATTGTTACTGTACCCTGCAATGTTGCTAAATTTTTCTATTAGTTCCAGCAGTTTTCTTGTGGGATCTTTAGGGTCTCCTATGTCTAGGATCATATTAAATGGAGATAGTTTTACTTCTTTCTTTACTAATTGGATACCTTTAATGTCTCTTTCTTGGCCCATTGTTCTGGCTAAAACTTTCAGTACAATGTTGATTAAGAGTGGTAATAAAAGGCATTCTTATTTCGTTTTCATTCTCAAAGGGAAAGTTCTCAGTCTTTCTCCATTGAGTATAAAGTTGGCTGTTGGTTTTGTATACGAGGAGGCTTGAAAACCTTCACGGAAAGTGGAATTAGAAAATTATGGAATTTATCTTTGAACTTTTTGACACACCTCCCCTTTGCATATTTCCTTAATGATGTTGAGAAATGTCCTGCTATTCCTATTTTTTGAGCATTTTTATCTGGAAAGTGTGTTAAATTTTATCAAATGCTTTTCTGTATCAACTGATACAATC
>NW_006408943.1:1158448-1159984 GCF_000296735.1 Chrysochloris asiatica | reverse complement strand
AGGGTCACTATGAGTTGAAGTGACAGCACTTAACAAGAGCAACAACAACAACAATCCTTCATGAAGATAGATCTTGGGTGGTGCAACCAGGCCATGGACTTGGCTGCTAACAGAAAGCTTGGCCGTTCGACTCTACCTAGAGCTGTCTTGGAAGAAACACCTGGTGATCTACATCTGAAAAAAACAAACAAACCAAAAAAGTCATTGAGAACCCGAGAAAACACAGTTCTACTGTGACACACATAGAGTCAGCATGAGTCAGAGTTGACAGGAGGGTGACTGGGTTTTTCTAGCATGAAGATGAAATGAAAGAATAGATGTAAGGTGGTCAGTGCAATGCCTGGGCAAATACAAAGTCTCACACAATATTAATCTTTCTAAATGAAAGAGCTATTCATAAGGTTTTCAGAACATCATAAAGGAAGAAAGCAAAAAGTCATTAAAACAATAAGAAAGAAGGAAAAGATCAAAATGGATGTCAGAAGAGACACTGAAACTTGCTCTCTAGCATAGAGATGCTAAAGCAAATGGAAGAAATGAAGAAGTACAAGAGCTGAACAGAAAATTTATAAGGTCAGCTCAAGAAGACAAAGTCGAATATTACAGGGAAACGTGCAAAGATCTGGAGTCCGAAAACCAAAAGGGAAGAACATGCTCAGCATTTCTCAAGCTGGGGGAACTGAAGAAAAAATGCAAGCCTCAACTTTTGTTATCGAAGGATGCTCTGGGCAAATTATTGAATGATGCAGAAAGCATCAAAAGAAGATGGAAGGAATACGCAGTCACTGTACCAAAAGGAAATGGTTGGTGTTTAACCGTTTCAAGTGGTAGCATATGATTAAGAGCCTATGATACTGAAGGAAAAAGTCCAAGGTGCATTGAAGGAAATGGCAAAAAAAACAAGGCACTAGGAATTGATGGGATAAAAATTGAAATCTTTCAAGAAAGTGAGGCTACACTGGAAATACTGACTCACTTATGCCAAGAAATTTGGAAGACAACTATCTGGCCAACAGATTGGAAGACATCCATATTTGTGCCAATTCTAGAGAGGTGACCCAATGGAATGAGGAACTCATTGGACAATATCTTTGATATTGTCCCATACGAGTAAAATTTTACTAAGGTAATACAGAAATGGTGGCACGCATACACTGACAGAGAACTTCCAGAGGTTCAAGCCAGGTTCAGAAGAGGGCGTGGAATGAGGGATATCATTGTTGATATCTGATGGATCTTGGCTGAAAGCAGAAAATACCAGAAAGATGTGTACCTGTGCTGTATTGACTATGCAAAGGCTTTTGATTGTGTGAATCATGACAAGCTATGGACAACATTTCAAAGTGTGAGTATTCCTGAACATTTAATTGTGCTCATGAGAAATCTGTATATTGACCAAGAGGCAGTTGTTCAAACAGAACATGGGAACACTGAATGGTTTAAAACTAGGAATGTATGCTGAGCAAATAATCCGAGAAGCTAGGTTATATGAAGAAAAACGTGGCATCAGGATTGGAGGAAGACTCATTAACAACC
>NW_006408943.1:1155130-1157108 GCF_000296735.1 Chrysochloris asiatica | reverse complement strand
AATGAAGATCTAAAACCAGAGCATTAAGTATGGATTGCACCTTAATGTAAAGAAAACAAAAATCCTCATCACTGGACCAATAAATAACATCATTATATATTGAGAAATGACTAAAGTTGTTAAAGACTTCATTTTGCTTGGATCCACCATCAACACTCATGAAAGCAACAGTCAAGAAATCAAACTAAATATGGCACCAGGCAAATCTGCTGCACAAGACCTCTTTAAAGTGTTCAAGAGCAAAGATGTCTGAGGACTAAATTGTGCCTGACCCAAGCCATGGTATTTTCAATATCATATACATACAAAAGTTGGACAATGAATAAGAAAGACTGTAGGAGAATTGATCCATTTGAATTATCAATTCAAACGTGCTGGAGAAGAATGTTAAAAGTACCATGGATTGCCAGGAGAACAAACAAATCTGTGTTGGGCAAAATACAACTCGAATGTTCCTCAGAAGCTAGGGTGGCCAGAGTTTATCTGTCATACTTTGGACATATTATTAGGAAGGACCAGTCCCTGGAGAAGGACATCATGCATGGTAAAGTGAAGTATCAACAAAAATGAGGAAGACCTTCATAAGGCAGATTGATACAGTGGCAATAGCAATGGACTTAAATATAACAATTGTGAAGATGCCTGAGGATCGGGCAGTGTTTCATTCTATTATGTGTAGGGTCGCTATGAGTCAGAAATGACTTGGTGGCATCTAACAACAACTTATGATTGGCCTTGCAAAACCAGCAACCAGGGGACCAACAGCCAAGTAAGGATAGGTGAGAAACTTAGACAGAGCCTAGAGACCCCTCAGTTGAAACCAGGCCAGCAACACCTTTCAGACCAGGATAGGTACATGAGTCACCACAGGCTAGACAAACACCTACCTCTGGGACCACAGGCTGCGCCTGGCAGGGCTGATTGAAGACAGGGAGCTGCATATCTGAAATGGAATTGCTGGTTTATAACGTTAGTGCTTCTTCTTAAATATCTGGACAGACCTGCCCTTCTTTTCAAGCTGGTAGCCCCACCAGATGCAAGCATGGAATCGAGTGGGTGCCCAAGTCCCAGGCATCCTGAAGACAGCCATCCAGTGACACCATGGGATGGCAGAGAAAGCACTGGGGGCTCTGAGGTAGAGAACCCAATGTGGCATTCAGTGACTGACATCAGCCTGTCCTGTCGGTCCATCATCAAAAAGTACAGACAGTGGAACTTGGCAAATGGTGTGAGTGTCAAAAAAGAACTAGTGCCACCAGCTTTGTTACTAGTGAGCAGTGAGCAGCTATAACGTCTTGTTCTCCAAGAGGGGAGTGGTTGAATTACAATGCAATCATATATAAAGTGCCATTCAGTATTAAACATGAAGCTTAAGGAGAATAGTTGATATGTATAATAAATATATTCTTATTTTTAGTATTTTTATTTTATGAAATATGTCATGCCTACAAAAATACATATATACTTTGTGTATACAGTTTGAATGAATGTTACTTAAGAAAGCATATTTATAGTGCATTCCAAGGCCTCTGGGTGACACACTCTGGTCACATACCCTACCCAATCCCAAGAGACATTCTCTAAACAGTGTGTTAATTCCTCCCTTTCTTCTTCTTCTTCTTTTTTAAATGCAATTTGTTGATTTTTTTTCTTTTTATTGCTGTTTTGTCAGCAATTGAAAAAAATGAACAGTACAGCCATTTAAAACATATCCATTGGATAAATCATTGGAGGTGGCTTAAGGATGAGACAGGTGAATTGTCAAAAAATAAATAAATAAAATTCCACTGTTGCAATGTATGCAACTGGATAGATGGTAGCTAATTCATTCTTAAACCACTGGGAAACTTGCTATTGGATATCAGAAAATCACTTGTTACTCTTTTTGCATATTGAAATAGGAGTTTCTCCAACACTTCCAAATAGAACTTGTCTGTTTTAAAATAAATATTACAGTATAAAATTTAATGCAAGTAAG
>NW_006408943.1:1150155-1151085 GCF_000296735.1 Chrysochloris asiatica | reverse complement strand
ATAGGTATGAATTAATTGCTGTCATTATGTTTGTTTGTTTTTGTGTGTGGTGCTGCTAGTTTCTTTGTTCTGTATGCCTTCCTGTGCTGAGTTCATGTTTTTTGTGTTCTTTCTTTTCAGTTCATTCTGTTTTAATGTTTCCATGCTCTTCTTGTATTTTCATTTTCTTGGTATGTTTTGAAGCATTAATTTTTTGTGTGGTTAACCTATATTCTATCAACTTTTCCCTCTATATAAAACAGTTTAATTTATCCTGCAATCTACCTGACCTTCTCAACAACTGGATCTCTGTTCCTATGTTTTTACCTTTTCATACATTGTAATTGTTTTGACCATAAACTGACCTCCCAGATCTTCTGAATTTGTTCTTATAATTTTGTTCTGTTCTGGACTTTTCCATCTGATGATTGAGTTCTGGGTGGTGCTGCCCATGTGTCAACCTCTCGTTGTTTTCTGTTCTTATTGGCTCTCAGTCCAAAGAACTCCCTTTATGATGTTTTGAGGTGCTGGGTTGGCTTTGACAAAATCCCTTAGCTTCTGTTTATCTGACAATGTTTTTATTACACCATAGTATTTGATTGACAGCTTTTCTGGGTAGACAATTTTTGATTGGCAGTTTATTTCTTTCAGGGTTTTATATATGTCTTCCCATTGCCTTCTTTCCTCCATGGTTTTGGCTGAGAGATCAGCACTTAATCTGATTTATTGGCTTTTGTAAGTAACAATTCTCTTTTTCTTAGCTGCTTTCAGGATTTGCTCCTTTTCTTTGATTTTAGAAAGCTTGATTATGATATATTATGGTGATTTTCTTTTGGGATCTATCCTTCCTGGGATTCGTGGAGCTTCTTGAATGCTTATCTTTTCATTTTTCAGGATGTTAGGGATTTTTTTCTTTCAGTGGCTCTTCAACTACCTCCTCTGTGGACTTGT
>NW_006408943.1:1146572-1149529 GCF_000296735.1 Chrysochloris asiatica | reverse complement strand
GGCTTTCCTTTTCACTTTTCTTATTACTCAACTCAGATAACTATAGCAGATGTTAGCTGTCTATCTGGTGTATAGCAGCTGGTATTGGCTCTTGCCTAGATGGTGAGATTTTACAGGGTATGATTGCAACTTGGCTATATGACCACATTTGCTGTCGCTTCTTAGGTAATGTAAGGAGAGAAAGAGCCCCCTGAAGATAAAAGGAGGATCAAAACACAAAACAACAACAGCAGCAAAAAACAAAATTAAAAAATAGATTTGGTACTATAAGTGTGTAAAAGAAAAGAAAAAAAAAAAATATGTAGCAAAATATGAGTATGACTTTATTGCCCCTTTCTTGGCTGGCTTGGGCCTTTCTGGGAGACCATTCTGTTTCAAGTAGTTACTGGTGTCTCATCCCACTTCCACAATTCTGGACCCAGAATTCTTTGCTAGGCAGATCTGTGTGCATGTGTAGTAGAACTCTCCAGAGGTGGTGGTGGGGTGTCCACTTGCTCAGCCACCCCTTCTAGTCATCAGAGTGGAGGTGCATAGACAGTTAGAGACCAAAGAACAGAGAAAGGGAAAAAAAGAATGTCCACACATTTATCTCCAATGATTGTCAGTGAGAGGGCTTCTCTGACCCTTCTCCCTCTCCATCACACCCAAGACGGCCACTCTGGAAGCTGGATAGGTGCCATAGATTAAAAAAAAAAAACAATGTTTCTTGCCTCTGCTAAAAATTTCACTGGCTATAACCCTTCAAACTTTCTAAATATTCCTTTATATGTAGTTCCAAATCCTGGGACTGTCCTCTGAACTTGCTTCATCCAGTATTCTGTGTTGTTGCTGGCAGAGCTTTGTACCGCACATCTCCCTAATCCACCATTAAGCCCTGCCTCCTCCTTCCCTGTTTCTTATATACATGTTTTTATATTTGCATACCTTCTTAAATATAGCAATTAATTTTCTTGGCTTTTAATTTAATATAGATAGAATTCCATTGTGTATGTTTTTGTGGCTGGTTTTTATTGCTCACTGTTGTTTTGAAGAGTTATCCATGCATAAGTGGGTAGCTATAGTTTCATCACTTTTGCACTTGGTGCTCCTGTGCATTCATGCACTATGGCTTATTGAGCCATGCTACTGTTGATGGGCATTTGAGTCATCTTTTGCTGTTAACATTTATGTGCCTTGAGGTTACTTCAGAGCTGTACATCTGTAAATGGAATTGCTGACTTATAAGGTAAGCGCTTCTTCAGCTCTACTAGATACCAAATGTTTACTGAAGAACTTGCACCAATCTGCACTTCCACCACCAACCAATAAAAACTCTTGCTATTTCACAGCCCTGCCCCCACCCCTAGATTTCTTGAATTGTGGATCAGTCAGTGTTCAAGCAAAAAGTAAATTGTTGGAATGAAAAGGCTTTAATGAAGGGAGTGCTTTCCAAAGTGTGGACAGGGTTCAGAGAGGAGCAGAGGTGGTGAGGTGCCCAGGACTAGTGAAAGTGGAAAGGGCAGTGGTACCAGAGATGAGTGAGATTGGGAATGTTGAAGAGCCCTAGGGATGGAGAGAGGCAGTAACAGTAGGGCAGGGCAGAGAAGAAATACTTGAGATCTCCCCACCATTCATCCTCACCATTCAGAAACCAATAAGCATGGGGACCCAGTGATTCAGCAAACAATAGTGAGCCTCAGAGGGCACAGAGCAAAGCAGGGGAAGGTTGGGAGGAATGAAGACTAGTCAATCCACCTGAATGTTTATATTTGTAACTCTCTGCTGTTAGGGGTGAGATGGTTTCCAATTTTTATTTTAATTTTCACATTTATAGTTTATGTTGTTATTGTTAAGTCCTATGGAGTTGGTTCTGACTCATAGTGACCCTGCACAGGGTTTCTGAGGCTGTAAATCTTTACAGGAGCAGAAAGCCTCATCTTTCATACACAGAATGGCTGGTAGTTTCAAACTGTTGACCTTGAGATTAGCACCCCAACTCATAACCACTACGCTACCAGAGTGTATGGCGTCCTTGTATACTACTGTAGGATAAGCACTGGGCTGCTAACCAAAACGTCAGTGGCTCAAACCCATGAGCCACTCCTTGGAAACCCTATACAGGGTCACAGTGAGTCAGAACTGACCCGATGGCATAACAACAAAATAGTTTAGGAGTTTCCTAGGGCTGCTGAACCAAAATATCACAAACTTGGATAGCTTAAAACAACAAAAATTTATTTCCTCACAATTCTGTAGTAGATATGCAAAATCAAAGTGTTGGCAGAGCCATGTTTCCCCTGAAACCACTAGAGGAGACTCTCTCTTTGCCTCTTCCAGCTTCAGGCATTCCTTGCTTTGTGCCAACATCACTTCAACCTCTGATCAATCTTCATGTGGACAACTTCCCTCTTATCTATCTGTACCTCTTCTCTTCCAATGAGGCCACACAAGCCATGTTGAATTAGGGCTCACCTTAACTAATGTTAACTTAACTAATTTCATCTGCAAAGGCTTTATTTCTAAATAAGATCACATTTTGAGGTTCTGGGAAGGGCAAGTGTGTAAAGAAAATGTTATCCAACCAATGGTATTGAAAGAAAAAGTCCAAGCTTCACTAAAGGCATTGGCAAAAAGTAAGGCTTCAGGAACTGATGGAATACTCATTGAGATGTTTCAACAAACTGATACAACTCTGGAAATGCAAACTTTTTCATACCGAGATACCTGGCCAATTGATTTAAAGAAATCCATGTTTATGAATGAGGTACCCGGGACTAGAGACCAGTGAAATTGGGAATGTGGAAGAGCCCTAGTGTCGAGGTCCTATGTCGGGGTCCCACCTTGACAAGGAAGTGTGGGTGTCACGAAGAAGGGATATTTGGCAGCGAAAGTGATAGAGAAAGAGAGAGATGAAATATATACAAAAAAGACAGACACACAGATATGATGCAAGCTGACAGGTAGATAGATCTGCAAAC
>NW_006408943.1:1143214-1144877 GCF_000296735.1 Chrysochloris asiatica | reverse complement strand
CCTGTATAGGGTTCCTGATGAGTTGCTGGTGGGTTTGAAGCACCTTTATTTTGGTTAAGAATCCAATGCTCATCTTATAGCACCACAATGGGACTCCAAAATGTACCATGGAAGAAAGAACAAATCTGTCTTGAAATATGTATAGCCAGAATTCTCCTTAGAAGGATGGTGAGACTTTATCAAACGTATTTTGAACATATTATCAAGAGGGACCAGTCCCTGGAGATAGATATCATGGTTGGTAAAGTGGAGGTTGGAAAGCAGAAGACCCTCAATGAGATGGAGTGACGCAATGGCTGTTGTATTATCTGTTCACTATGTACACTAACTGCTCAGTATGAGTTGGAATTGCCTGGTCAGCACCTAACAACAATAAAAACAATCCAACCCAGTACTCATAGTTATTAACAAGTATAGGTTGTTGTTGTTGTTGTTAGGTGTCATTGAGTCAGTTCTTGAGTAATGGGCCCCAGTGTAATATGCATAACAGAACCAAACACTGCCCAGTCCTGTGCAACCCTCAATTGTTGCTATGCTTGAGGCTATTTCTGCTGTCAGTGATATCCCTCATTCCACATCCTCATCTGAATGCAGCTTGAGCCTATGGCAGTTCCCTGCTGATGTATTGTTGCAGACTTTTAAAATTATCTTCAGTAAAGTTTTACCTGCAAGAGAAATTGATATTGTTCAATGATTTATGCATTTTGTTGGGTCACCTCTTCTTGGAATAGGCACAAATATGGATTTCTTCCACTTGGTTGGCCAGGTAACTGTCTCCAAATTTCTTGATGTAGATGAGTGAGCGTCTCAAGTGTTGCTTCTTCTAAGCTTTGTGAAGGAAATCATCTCTTCCCTGAAGTTACACATTCTTCCCATGTCTATTTTAAAACTCTTAATGTTTAGTTTTTCACTTGATCTCACATGTATTGTTTCTGTGTGTGCCACAAGACGAGTAAGCATATAATTCCATTTTTCACAAGAATAAAAATTTGTTCCAGCTCCATATATTGATTTGCCCTTCTTTCCTCCACTACACTGTAATGTATCATTTTATCTTTCTGTATGACAAGACCACAACTGTCTTGAATTCCATTGTTTTAGAATAAATCTTGGAAAACATAATATCATAAATATTTTAAGTCTTCCAAAATTCATCTATAGGACCTGTGTAATTTCAATAAAAATACCAGTAAGATACCATATGGAACTTGACATGTGATTCCAAAATTCACACAGAAAAACAAAGGTCAAACAGAGCTCAACCCGAAGAAGAAAGAAGAGAAAAAAGACGACATCTGATACAATTTGATAAACTTGACCTACACCTATAACTGCAGTAGCTCAAAAGAGAAAACAAATCCCTGCTGCAAGAATTATTCCCACTCCCTCCTCACAAAGAATGCACAGGGATGGGCAACTTGGACATTGGCTAATCAAAATGGGGGGAGGGATACAAAGGTAAGAAGTGACTGGCTTACAAGCTTTTGAGAGGGAACCTAGATCCAAAGGGCATGGAGGAAGGTATTGTCTCCAGTGAATAGTATCCAGCCTGTCCAGGAAGGGCTGATGAAATGAAAAGCAGATGGGTCTCTTGTGATGCAATAGTGAAGAATTGTTAGCAGGACTGATTGTGAGGGTTGGAAATGTAAAGGTGGACATTTTA
>NW_006408943.1:1134964-1140009 GCF_000296735.1 Chrysochloris asiatica | reverse complement strand
TATATATTGGAAGAATTACAGCCGGGATGCTCTTTCTAAGCCAACTTGGCCAGATTCCAGCTCTCATACTTAAGATATGTTATCAGGAGGCATGGAGATCTGGTAGTGTAATGGTTACGAATTGGACTGCGAACTTTATGGTGAGCAGTTTGAAACTACCAGCTGTTCCGCTGGAGAAAGATGAGGATTTCTGCTCCTGTAAAGATTTACAGCCTTGGAAACCCTGTACAGGGTCGCTATGAGTCGGAACCCAACTCCACAGCACATCACAACAACGACGATCAGGAGGCAACAGTCCCTAGAGGACATCATGTTTGGTGAAATCAGTGAAAAAGAGGAAGACTCCCAATGACGTGGGTTCACACAGTGGCAGCAGCAATAGGTGTTAACAACAATTGTGAAGATGGTACAGGACCTGGCAGTGTTTCGTTCTGTTGTGCATAGGGTCACGATGAATTGGAACCAAATGTTGTCACCTAACAACAGCAATCTACCCAGTAACCCGAATAAACTAATTAATTTAAATGTTTTGTCTCTAGATTCTCCTAGATTTCTCCAAAAAAGCAAGCATATTTTAGTCTGCAAGTAACAGCTTTGTCTCTCCCTTTCTGAACTGTATATCTTTTATTTACTTCTCCTGTCTTATTGCATTATTTAGATCCTCTAATAGAGTGCTGAGTAACAATAATGATAGTGGGCATTCTTAGCTTGAAGCAAAGCTTTTAATATTTTGCCACTGGTTATACTGTTTGCTAAAGGTGTTAGACGTTAAATAATGAAATGTATTTGAGTTTGGGTAATAAAAATATCCAAATGAACATGGATGAACTTTGAATTAAGTAAATGTGTTTTTTGGTTTTGTTTTTATTTATTATGCTGATAAGATCTTTTTTTTTTTTTTTCTTAAGTTGTTAATAAATTACCCTCTTAAACTAAACTAATATATTTTCTAATATTTGTGTTTCTGGAATAAGACCAACTTGGTCAACAATGGATCATATCTGTTTTACACCTTACTGCTATATTTGTTGGCTAGTATTTTTTTTTTTTTTTTGGACTCCTGGTGTGGCTCAGTGGGCTAAGTACTGGATTGCGATACTCAGGCTGGTGGTTCAAACCTACCAGCTGCTCCTCAGAAACCCTGTACAGGGTTTCTATAAGTAAGTGTATTTTTAGGATTTTTGCATCCATTTTCATGTTTGTGACTAGCCTATAATTTTCCTTTCTCAAACTGTCCTTGTTTTGATATTAAGATTACACATTTCTCATATGTTGATTTATGAACCTATACTCTGAAAGAAATTTGTATAAGAATACAATCATCTATTCCTTGAGCAGTAAAATGCAAATGTAAAATTATCTGGGCTTGGTATATTCTTTATAGGAAGATTTTAAACTCAATTCAACTTTTTTAACAGTTAGGGGAATATTCAGAATTTTCATTTCTCTTCAATCAGCTTTGATAATTTATACTTTCCAAAGATTTTCTCCATTCTGTCTAAGTTTTCAAATCTACTGCTTTCAAATTGTTCATAATAATTGCTCATGATCTTTTTTGCCTATACTGAATATATCCTTTTCATGATATATTATTGAATAAAGTGAGTTGCAAAGTAGCCTGTAAAATATACCAAATTATGCACCAAAATATAGGAATGTTTATTGCTGAGTAATTATTTATGAATTATTAATGATTTTTATTTTCTTATTTATGAATATTATTTATATTTTCCAATTTTTTAAATAATAAACAGTCATTGCTTTGAAAATTAGGGAAAACATATAAAAATGGTTTATAGTTTTTAAAAGATTTTAAATTTTAAGAAAAATAAAGCTGAAACTATGATTAAATAGTATTTTCCTAGTCTCCCTCTTTGTCTATTTTTAACTCTCCATAGCCCATACCCTGGGCTTGTCCCTTCCTGGTTCTCCAATCAGAACTCTCCGGCCTACTGTCCCATTCCTCTGAACTCCTTGAATGACCCATAGAAACTTTATAATAAAAGAGCTGCATCCTTCTCTGCTCCCTCCCCTCCCTACCAGACTGACCCACCCTGTGGGGCTGGTCCTTTCCCTGTCTCTGTATGAAATCTGAAAATCTCATCTGGCCAGAGCTGCAGAGCTGGCCTGTCCACTCTCAAAAAATAAAGAGTCTCCAGCTACGTTTTGTCACTTCAGTAATTTTCAAAATTCCATGGCATTTAATAGCGCTCCAGACATCATGTCATCTCCAACCAAAGCCAGGGACAGCTCAAGGCTGAGATGGGGGAATAAAAAGAGACTTGACCAGCTTCTCCTGTCACTTCCCCAACCACCCCCCAAATCCTAGCTGTGCCTTCAAATTTCAGATATCTCTAGTTTAAGTGAGGAACAGATATGAAGGCAGGAAACATCACACATTTCCAACAGCAAGACCAGCAGGTGTTGGTCTGTTCAAGCCATGAGTCACCTCCAGATGATCAAAATCCAAGCCCACTAAACCAGTTATCATGGAGTTGATTCTGACTCATGATGACCCCATATGTGTCAAGGTAAAACTATGTACCATGGAGTTTTCAGTGACTTATTTTGGGGAAGTAGATTTCCAGGTCTTCTTTCTGAGGTAGATTTGAACCATCTGTAACACCTAGGGATTCCTCACAAATTATAGCCAATACAGTTTTAGAAATACTGGTTTTTTCCTCCCCATTATATATGTCAAGATCTTGGTGAAGGGATTGTAATATGGGCCTTTTCAGGGACACAGTGTGTATATGTATGTATGTTTTGCAGGCAGGGAGATAGATGGAACAATCATCATAAAGTCATTCCACATCCCCACCCACTTTAATCTTAAATCCCTTCCATTACTGTGCCAAGAACTGTTGGCTTCTCATCTTCATTTATTAAGAGTTATTGTTGAGCCTGGTTTGCATTACTCAGCAAGAAAATGACAATATCCCCTCTCAGTTTATCAGGGTGTTATATTGCATCAGGAACCACAATACTTGCATTAATATTTATAAATTTAATCCAAAATGAGTTATGTTCTCCTCCCTTGTTCATCACCTTAAACGTTTATTCCCACATATGTACCTCTAGATTTATTATGATACAATTAGCACAATCCTACAGTTCTTGTGCAGTCCTAACCTTCTGCTTCCATTTACTTTGCAGTTAACTCCCAAAGCAAGCTGTGTCTAGCTCTAGTTATCAGTCTGATAGCAGTGCAAAGGGGGATTCACTTTCCCATAAAATTAAGCAGTTCCTTTAAGATAAGAAGAGCCCTTAAGTAAGCGTTGAGCAGCTTCATCAGACAAGGGATGGAGCTTCTTAGTTAGTTCCATAGAGGGAACAGACTTCAGATTGAAAAGATGGTAACAAATTTCTCTACACATTCCCTGCCCATTGTTTAGGCTTCCATTCTTTCCTATCAATATCCTATACATGTAAGACTTGGTGACACAATGGCTTTCACTGACAGAGTAATTCAGCATTCTGCAGATAAAACTTTGAGGGTTTTGTTATTGTGTGTTTTTTTTGTTTTGTTTTGTTTTGTTTGTCTGTTTGTTTTGCTATTTCTCCCAGATGAAAGAGATTAGAAATTCTTTCAGCATGAGCAAGAAAGCCCCCTAGGTACAATACTATGCCTAGAGCTAAATATTTGAAATTTTAAGCTTAAATGTTTCCCCCTTTTTTCCCCTGTAGTCATTTCAATTATTACATACTAACAGAAATGACCAATCCATCCTTGAGTTGTTCATACTTCTCACTATGTTTGGGTGGTACCAATGTGATTCCTCCCTCTCTATGTCTCTGCTTACTAAGCAGTATCTCAGTTAGGTGCATGTCATGAGCTGCTACATTTGGATCCAAAAATGTGGATTGAACACTCCCTGTCTTCCATCCTATGTTCCAATCATGATTGTCAATTGGCTCCAACTATCCAACTTCTCTTCCTTGTAGTGTTAGAATGCCTCTATCAGGACATAGGGCTGACCAACTAGAGATTAGCTCTCAGTCTCACTTGCAGCTACACTAAGTCCATGAGATGTCAGCAAATGTGATGTCTATACCTTCTCAGTATGTTCCCCAAAATAAAGATTTGCCCTTAGTTTTTCCTTCATATTTCCAAATGACTTGAAAATTATGTTGTGGTGCCTTAAATTTACTTGATATGGCTTTTCTATCCAAAGTCTTCTTAATTCCCACCAAGTACTTGGGTTGTTGTTGTTAAGCATCATGTTGTTGTTGTTGTTAAGTACCAATTTGTCAGTTCTGGCCCATAATGACTCTGGCTACAGTTTACAAGGAGCAGGTGGTGAGCTTGAACCATTGATTTGCGGTTCAACCTGACCTTGAAGTCCATTGCTTTAACCCACAGCACCACACCAGGACCCCATGGGACCATGCAAATAAGGCACATGGGACTGTAAGGCTAGGATTAGTTGGTTTTGTCCTTCAGTTAGGCTTAAAAGGGGCCTTCAGAGAAACAGAGTTGGAAAATCCTAGGACCATCAAGAAGGAAGAGCATGAGTGGAGCATGAGACATCAAGAGGTGATGGCAGAGACTGTTACAGCAAAGGTAGTGGCATGGAGAGACAGAACAGCTTCCAGCTTTCAGGCACTATATCTGACAGTGTTTCTTTGCTGTTCATAAGGTTTTCAGTGACCAAATATTCGGAATAAGCTCATCACTCCTTTTTAGTCTGTCTTTTTCTGGAAGCTCATCAGAAACCTGTTCACCATGGGTGACCCTGATGCTATTTAAAATACCCATGGCATAGCTTTCAGAATCACAGCAACTCACAAGCCACCATTGTATAACAAACTGAATTCTGCAAAATCAATGATTTGTTCATTTCAACTACTTTCTTTAGACAGCATAAGAGATGATTATACACATGGACCTCACCAGATGAAATGTACAGAAATCAAATTGACTAAATCTGCAGAAAGAGACTATGGAAATGCTCTATATCATCAGTCAAAACAAGGCCAGGGGCAGACTGTGGAACAGACCATCAATTGCTCATATGCAAATTCAAACTGAAGCTGAAGAAAAT
>NW_006408943.1:1119038-1132941 GCF_000296735.1 Chrysochloris asiatica | reverse complement strand
TTCATTCTGTTGTACCTAGGGTTGCTATGAGTTGGAACTGACTTGATGGCACCTAACAACAACAAAAACAATGATAAACTCGTGTCTGCTATAATACACTTTAGAGATACATACAGCACAGCACTGGGGAGTCTCATTCCATACATGTGGAATTGCATGTTTTGGGGAGCCAGGATGCCCTCCCTCACTTTAAAGAAATAGGAAACAATGAAAACTCATAAATTTGATCCTGCACATAAAAAATCCAAAGCATGCAATGTTTTAAATTCTTGGATGAAGCAGCCGTGTTACGGGGTCCTACTGCCAAAAGAAACTCTATTGCTTGTTACACAAATTCTCATGGAAACGCGCATGACCTTAGAGAATGCACCAAACCCATGGCCTTGCTCTAGTCTGTCAGCAAAGAAACTATGAGTGTGCCCATATTTCAAATATGTACCTTTGTTCATAGGTGTCCTGGTGTGGTGCTGTGGGTTAATGTGCTGGACTGCAAAATTGGTTTGAACTGCAAGGTCAGTGTTCAAGCTCACCAGATGTTCCTTGGAAACCCCATACAGGGTTGCTTTGGGTTGGAACTAACTCGACAGCACTTAACAACAACAACAACAACCTTTGTTCGTAAGTAAGGTAAGCCTGCTGTATGCAGTCTAAGTGCCGACATGTTGATTTGTTGTTGTTAACTGCTGTCGAATAGGCCCCTGAATCATGAAGACCCCATGTACTACGGAGTAAAACTATTCCATAGGCTTTCCTTAGCTGCAGTCTTTACCGAAGCAGATCACCAGATCTGTCTTCCTCAGAGCCACTGAGTGGGTTGGAAATGCCAATTGCAACTAACTGCAAACCACTTATGCTTCTCAGATTCCTTACGTATTCATTTACCGGAATAATTCTACAGATATGTTTTTAGCTACCATAAAATCAACTCTAACTTATAGTGGCATTATGTACAACAGAATAAAAAGTAGCTCAGTCCTGCATCATCCTCCAAATTAGCAGCATGTTTGAGCCCATCGCTGGTGCTTGTGTGCCATTTTATCTCAGCAAGGGTCTCCTTCATCCTCACTAATCTCTACTTCACCAAATATGATGACCTCCTCCAGCAATGATTCCACCTGATGACATGCCCAAAATAAGTAAGTTGGACAATGTTCTGTTGCAGGCCAAAGAGTTTCACTGGCTGATTTTCAGAAGTAAGTCAGCAGTACATTCTTCCTAATCTGTCCTACTCTGTAAGCTCCATTGAAGGCTGTCCATAATGGATAATCCTGCTGGTATTTGAAGTATCAGTGGAATCATTTCCAGCATCACAGCAATAAGCAAACCACCACAGTACAACAGACTGACAGAGGGGTGAGGGATTCACTCACTGGAAACAGAACATTCACTTCTGCAGGATGAGTCCATTTCCCCCCTGAAGGAAGATTGACAAGGAAAGTCTATTTTAAGCAGAATTCTACTTGGTTAGCATGGAATCAGAACAAGGACCAATATTTAAAGACATTAACTTGGGGTAGCCAGGTTAAATGGTCTTTCCAAAGTTCTGGAACACCCAAAATCCATCTCCCTTGGACAGTGTATAAAACCACTCACTCATTTAAAATATACTTACTTACTGATGGAGTCCTGGTGTGGCACTGCAGATTAATACACTGGACCACAAGGTTAGTTTGAGCCAAGGTTGGCAGCTCACCAGCTGCTCCTCAGAAACTCTATACAGGGTTGCTATGAATCAGAACCCACATGATGGCACTTAATAACAATAACAACAACGACATTGATGACTGACCATAAGCTATACTATGCTGGCTTAGGGATTAAATGGAGCCTTCAGTGGACAGGGAGAAACCCAAGTATCTAGCACACACTGAAGTAGAAAAAGGGCAGTAAGAGAGAGAATGAGGAGGTGGGTGGGGCCAGATTGGCCAAGGCCTGCAGGCCGAAAGAAATGGCCTTATAATTTATTCTAAGTGAAATAGAAATAACTGAACTTGAATCTTCTTTAAGTAGGTTGGAAGGAGTCTCATTGGAAGTTGTTCAACAGGTTTCAGGGACTACAAAGAGTTATACTGGAAACTATTGACTATGCTGGCTTAGCCAATAGAGTAGAGCAATGGCTATAGTGAATAAAAGGGAGATTTGAGATGCATTTTAGAGGAAGATCTGATGGACTTACTGGAAGATGTAATATAAGGTGAGGATGAGGGAGGACTGAAAGGTAACTTGGGTTTCTGGTGTGTACCACAGGCTTGAGCTACAAGTGGTACTGTTACTCAAGATCAGGAAGGTGTGGTCTCTGGGGAATCTTCTCATCTAAGTTCTCATTTACTGAAAACTATGGAAAGACAGATGGAAGCCAAATGTCACCTTTGTGACTGATAGAGGTTGGATGAAGGATGTATCAGAGAGCAAGTGCCGTTAGGGTAAGAGTTCCAATAGAAAGGAAGGCGGGGCTATGGGAGGATCACACAGAGTTCTTCAATCTCAAAAAAAGAGCCAAGGAAGAGATAGGGAGAAACAGATAACCTGATCACTGGAGTTCCACTACTTGAAAGAAAACTTTAGAAGTTAGAAGACACATCCACCATTAACAAGGAAGACTGAATGAGAACTTGTCAAGTCACAGTTGGTCTTGGCTGAAGAAATTGTCTGGAAGCGAGCTACCAATTTGGATTTGTACATACCATCGTGCTATTGGAAGTTGTGGGACCAAATTGGATCACCAGGGGTGCTGGTAAAGAGGAAGGACCTAGGTTGCCCAGGACCAATTTGTTGGTCATTTTACCCAGACCCATTCTTCATTCCATAGAAAGTAGTCCTCATTGACATGATCCTTCTGGTCTTACCCTTCCATAGGGTACAAAGAATTCCTTCTTTGTGAGTTTAGAAGAACAGGACACATATTGTACAGCTCTTTCCTTTTTTCCATTTCCCCTCAGTAGCAATCCAGAAAGCATACATTCTCCTCTGCTCTTGCAGGTGGTCAGTTTTGCAAGGGCTTTGCTCTATAAGTGAAGTTTTCAGGGATCCAGTACAACTCATGTCTACTTGGGAGGGGAAAGCTGTCATCTGTCTAATTCTCGGTTCAGAATCAGGATGCCCACATGACTACAGATATCAGTCAGTTAATAGATAGATGATAGATAGATAGATAAATAGATAGATAGATAGATAGATAGATAGATAGATAGATAGATAGATAGATAGGCAGATAGATAAACAGATGTTGTTAGATGCTGTTGTTAATTGACTCCTACTATTAGTCAAGGCTTGTGTCAACATGACTGGGCTAAGATTCTCAGTGGTTTGGAAGTTAAGATGTAAGTAACCCCTATAATGAAATTTTGTGAAATGTAAAGAATATGATGAGATCTGTGAGCAGTCAATTAATTGAAAGGAAGTTTCCTCAGGAGTGTGGCCTGCTTCCAGTCTATTAGACACTCTGGCAAAACTTGCTTGCTTTCTGCTGGGTCTGGATCCTGCACCTGGCTCATCATCTGACCTCTAGTTCTTTGGATTTCAGCCAGTGGCCTGCTGTATTGCCTACTAAACCTGGGAGTTCTCAGCAGCCTGCCATCTTGCATGATAGACCTGCCTGCCTGCCTGCCATATGACTTATCATTCTTGGTTCATCTGACCCATGGACTTGGAATCTGCTCACTTCTACAACTGTGTGAGCCATTTCCTTGATATAAACATCTCTTTATATATACAATTATAAGTTTCACTGGTTTTGCTTCTCTAGAGAACCCAACCTAACACTGCGATCTTATGTATATCAGAGCAAACATCACCTGATCCTACACTATCTTTATAATCATTGCTCTGTTTGAGCTCATTGTTCCCACCATTGTCAATCCATCTCATTGACAGTATCCTTATTTTTCACTCTACCCCCTACTTTCTCCAGTAGTGGGTACTTCCTGATAGAGTGAGACAAGTCTTGTCATCCTCACTTCTAAGATATGTTCTGGCTAGACTTCTTTCAAGAGAGATTTGTTCTTTTGTCTGTAAGTCCATGAAAATATATGATAGATAGATAGATAGATAGATAGATAGATAGATAGATAGATAGATGTTAATGGACTTGACCAAGGTCCATGCCAGTGAGTAATAGAGCTGGGATCCAGAACTGACTCTTTTGGTCACACAGTCACATTCTCAACCACCATGCCTATGTCTCTCTCATGATTTCATTAACAAGTAAGCTTTGAAATGCCAAGCTGGAATAGTCACTTATGACATAGACAAAAATGATAAAAAATGAGACGAGTTCAGAACAGAATGTTTGCGCCCAGACCCGCACATGATCAAGGATGGAAGTGCTTCGGGGATCAATGAGGTCTACTACCATATTTTGCAGAGGAAATGTGTGACCCTATGTATCAAGGTTTATCAACTTAACAGCAGGAAGTAATGATCATTTTAAACTGCATAATTACCTCCACTATATCTACAGTCCTGGTGTGGCGCTGTGGGTTAATGCACCAGATTGCAAAGCCGTTTGAACTGCAAGGTTGGCAGTTCAAGCTCACCAAATGCTCCTTGCAAACCCTATACAGGGTTGCTATGGGTCGGAATCGACTCGACAGCACTTAACAACAACAACAACATATCTACATCTTAATCCCTAAAAAGCTATGAATGTCACCTTACATAGCAAAAGGGACCTAACAGAGGTGAATACATTAAGGATCTTGAGATGCAGAGTTGATCCTGGATTATTCTGGTGTGCTCAAATACCTAAATACCTGAAGGAGTCCTGGTGGTGTGGCACTGTAGGCTAAGCACTGGACTGCAAGGTCAGTTTGAACCATGGTTCAGACTCACCAGCCAATCCTTGGAAACCCTATCAGGATCGCTGTGAGTCGGAACCAACTTAACAGCAAATGTCTTAAAAGAGGTAAGCAAAGCGAGATTTGACACAGAAGAGGACAAAACAATGTGATCATAGAAGCAGAGGTTAGAATGATGTGGTCACAAGCCAAGCAATGCCAGCAATGACCAGAAACCAGAAGAAGCAAGGAAAGAATTTTCCCCTTGAGCCTCCAGAAGCAACCAGCCCTTCTGATAACTTGATTTTAGCTTCATAAGACTCAGTTAAGAGTTGTGTCCTCCAGAACTGTTTGGGTGTTTTGTTACAGCAGTTATAGAAAACAAATACCAAGCTTAGTATTTCTCCAGTATTTCTTAGTATAGCTGGACCCTTTCTCCAGCTATAATCAAAACCCACAGACCATAAGAACATTTTATTCAGAGATTTATCCTGCTCACAAAAGCCAGGTGCATCTGGAAGTATTTTCAGCCAGCTTTTTAGATAACAGTATATACTTCATTCTACCACCTGTCTGTAAATTTGTCATTTTGTGGTGACTTGCGTGTTGCTGTGATTCTGGAAGCTATGCCATTGGTATTTTAAATACCAGCAGGGTCATCCATGGTGAACAAGTTTCAGCTGAGCTTCCAGATGAAGACAGACTATGAAGGAGGAGAGACAGACTACCTCTGAATATTTAGTCACTGAAAATTTTATGAGTAGTCATGGAACACTGTCAGATAACACCATAATACTTAATACTGAAACGATGAACTGCATCAGAATATTGTCAGATATAGTGTTGGTAGCGCAGTGGTTACGAATCGGGCTGTGAGCCACAAGGTCAGCAGTTCGAAACTACCAGCTGTTCCGTGGGAGAAAGATGAGGCTTTCTGCTCCCGTAAAGATTTACAGCCTCAGAAACCCTGTGTAGGGTCGCTATGAGTCGGAACTGACTCCACGGCACATAGCAACAACAACATAGTGCTGAAAGATGTGCCCTTTAGGATGGACACCACTCAAAATACCACTACCCTACTCAAACTAGAGTTGACTGTGATAACGAGAATGGAGTAAAGTTCTCGGGACCTTCATTTGCTAATGGGGCACAACTCAGAATGAAGAGAAGCAGCTGTAAATACGTTGGCAAAGTGGAGGATTAGAGATAAAAAGGAAACCCCCCCCAAAGGAAATGAATTGGCATAGTAGCAGCAGCAATGGGCTCAATCATAGTAATGATTGTGAAGTTGGCACAAGACTAGGCAGTATTTCATTTCGGCTGTGCATAAGGTCACTATGAAACGGTACCGACACGATGGCACCTAACAACAACAATATACTTCATTGTTGTTAGCTACCATTGAAGGAAGCCTAATGGTACAGTGGGTTAAGCAGTGATCTGTTAACTAAAAGGTTGATCCTACCAGCCGTTCCACAGGACAAAAATGTGGCTATCTGCTTCTATACAGATTTACAGCCTTGGAACCCTTCGGGCTGTTCTACTCTGTCTTACAGTCGTAATGATTCAGAATGAACTTGGTGGCAGTGGAGTTGGTTTTTGTAGCTATGGTTGAGGTGATCTCCAGTGGACAGCAACCCCAATCACAAATGAACATAATGCTACCCAGTTCTACACCCTCCCTGTGCTTAGCTGCAGATCTGACCATTGTGGTTCATAGTGCTATTATTGGTTGACTTTAAGTAGATCACTAGACCTTGCTTCCAAGTTTCTCTTAGTTTGGGAGCCCCATTGAAACCTGTTCGGCATTATAGCAACACACGAGTCTCCAATGACAGAGCTAGTAGCTTCACAAGAAGTATGTGAACCACAGATACAACCTAGGCCTCCTACATGGGAAGTGAGAATTCTGCTGAAGCACCTCCACTGCCTCCTAGCACATACAGAATACAGTGAATTTGAAAAGTAGCAACAGTCACCACTCTTCCATTTATAGCTGCAAAAAAGGAAAGAGATGGCAGGGCAATGCCCTTAGGAGGGAGATGGAGGTGGGCATGTAGCTTTGAGGGAGTTTTTCTTGAGGTTATGTCTTTTGTATTTGTTTCCTTTTCCAAAAAATTCCACCAACAAAATTTGGAGCACATATTTTATCCCCCTAAAACACTCAATGGACTCCTGGTGTCATGCTGTGAACCACAAGGTCAGCAGTTCAAACTCACCAGTTGCCCCTCAGAAACCCTACACAAAGTTGCTGTGAGTCAAAACCAACTTGACAACACTTAACAGCAGCAAAACACTCACAAAGACACAATTTCTTGTCCTCTCCACATCTTTCTTGATAATTAAGAAAATGAGAATAGGCATCTTGGACAAAGCCCACAGCCCATTCAGTCCAAAGGTTCATCTCAAAATTGGTACCCAGAGATTATTTGAAACAGTGCTCTTCTTCTGGTTAATTACACATTCTCCCTTGAGGCTTGTTGGCTGAAATAATAGCATTTGTCTAACAACAGGAAATTGTGTAAGGCAAGTCTTTCAGACTGAGGCTCCCTTCTGTTCCATTGTTGGACACAAATGAACAGTTGACCCTCTTAGCCAAAACTAAATTTTCAAGCAGGGCTAACCTCAGAAAGGTTTAGTAGAGTCCTGAGTCTGAGGTCTGCCTAAGATTTCCCAGTCTATATAATAATCCTCTCTTGTAACAATAGAATGTTGTGGTTAAGCGGATAGTGCCTCCTACAGCCAAAGGCATCTTAGACTTTGGAACATTCAAGGAGATGGTCGAAACCTGGGTTGTGGCCCTCATAGGTAGCATGGAAGCACCAGAGGAGTTGGGAAGGGGATGTCGGGGAGGTTGGTGAAGGATAGAGTAGGCTCCCTCCCACCACACACATAGGTCTGGAGACTTCTCATCCGAAGCAATGAGCTGGGGAACCAGTAAACCCACTTGACTAGATGGGATGAGGAGGTATTGGGTAATCAAACAGAGGCTGCCACAATCACAGAATCTCAACACTGGAGGGGACCGCCATGTCACTATTCAATTCTCTGGGACTGTGAGCTGGCCCAAGGTCCCCATTTATTTGTCTCCAGGCCTAGGAACACCCACCAGGAATCTTTCCCCCACTCCTAATCAACAGTTCCTGCTTAGCTTGTCTCCTGTCATGCTAATCATCTTTTAGAAGCTGAAGAAAGAGAATATAAACAGACATAAAAACGCAGAGAAACTTCAATTGCTTAGGACCCAGCCAGCAATTCTTGAACTACATGGAAAAGCTTTGCTGTGCCCTGCTTTCTGGGAGCAGGAGGGAGCTGGCAAGAAAGGCTGATGAATGCCAGAGCATTTTGTTTTGTTTTGTTTTGTTTTATATAAAAGAACACCTTGAGGGCTGTGTCCCGGGACCATAAGAGACAGCCCATTCCCCCCACCTCCCATGATTGGTATTGCTCAGAACAAGGAATGTGTATTGAGGCACTGCAACTGCCGCCCTGCCCCCCGTCCTTGTCTTGGCTTCCCTAAGATAAGAAGAGAGAAACTCTGACTCAAAGGGGTTTCCACAGCAAAATTGGTAAGCAGAGGCATTCTTGTCTCCCAGTTAACCCAAACAAGACCAGAAATGAATGAGGAAGAGTCCTCCAGGGACTCCAGGGCGCAGAGGCCAAGTTGTAATATCATGCGATATACTGGGAGGCTCCGGGATTAGCTCTGTCTATTGACTCAGCTCCAAGGAAAACTCTGATGCCGTGATTCCACTCGCTTCCCAACTCACTCCCAACTGGGCTCTAGTCTTTATCTAACTCTCTGTGTCTCTCCCGAGTAAAGCTAAGGATTAGCTAATATTTACAGATAGAAATGGCTCCCTCCAGAACAAACAGGAATATCATTATGCCCAGGTCCCTGACCACTCTGAGATCCAATTGCAAAACCTCACCACCCTGTCAGACATGACCAGGAATAAAGAGAAGACAGGGCTGCTTCAGATGCCTGTTTCAACTGCAGAGGCAGCACACAAATTTCTCCACATAGAATGTACCAGAATTGACCATCAGCACTAAGGTTCCTGCAGATAAAGGAGAGGAGTCCATGGGTGGTGCCTACATTTAAGCATTCAACTACTAGTTGAAAACCTGGTGATTTGAATCCAACTAGAGGCACCTCAGAAGAGAGGCCTGAAATCTGCTTCCAGAAGGTCACAGCCTTTAAAACCCTATAAAACACAGGTCTGCTCAACTTGATGGCAACTAACAACAACAACAAAGGATGAAAGAATCATGAGTCCAGCAAACACGTGGTCCCAGCATAGTACAGCCAAGCAGGGGCCAATGCTACTATCCATGATGGACAGAGAGGAAGAGGATACTCCTGGGTTCCAAGCTGGAAGACCCCTCGAGGCACACTCCATCTCGATGGAGGCTGTTTAGACACACAGTCCTGCAGTTGCCAGAGAGGCCACATGAACCCAGGAAAAGGAAGAGAATAGGTTGTAAGCACAGGCATTTCATTAACTCCTGCATTTCACAAATGCTGGTCTGTCCCTAACACTGGCAAGCCTGGGCCAAGAGCACATGCATGCACATAGTATGATGTCTATCACAATAACACACTATTGAAGGAGTTCTGGTGACACAGTGGTTCAGCACTCAGCTGATAGCCAAAAAGTTGACAGTTCAAATCCACCAGTCACTGCATAGGAGAAAGATGTGGCATTCTTCTTTTATAACGATTGTGGTTGTTGTTAAGTGCTGTGGAGTCGGTTCCAACACATAGTGACCTCTATAGGGTTACCTTGTAGTTAGCAGTCTAGTGCTTATTCTTCAGCACACACCAGGATTCCCCCATAAAAAATTTTTTTATTGTTTTAAGTGCCGTCGAGTCGATTTGACGCATAGCAACCCTGTACAGGGTTTTCAAGGAACAGCTGGTGAGCTTGAACCACCGACTTTGCAGTTCAAATGACTTTGCAGTCTGATGCATTAGCCCACAGCATCACACAAGGACTCCGCACAAAAATTACAGCCTTGTAAATTCAATGGTGTAATTCTACACTGTCCTACTTTTGTTGTTAAGTGCCATTGAGTCCATTCCCACCCATAGCGACCCTGCATAGGGTTTCCAAGGCGCAGCTGGTGAACTTGAGCTACTGACCTTGCAGTTCAGACTACTTTACAGTCTGATGCAGTAGCCCACAGTGCCACACCAGGACAGTGTTATTTCAGTTGATAAGCTGAAATCAACTCAACAACAACAGGTTAGTATGAATACATAAAGCATGTTCTTGTTCTCCCACCTTGACAAGCATGCCTGCATAATGATCCAGGGGCCAGACTCCAATTCAGAGGACTCAGAAGCCTGGGAGTCCAGCATCAGAACCTCAGAGCATCAAGGCGAAGAGAGCCTGGACTGCCTCAAGCTCACCCTTTGGTCCACCCTGCTCTGTCATGCCCAGGGAGCAGCCTTGTCTGCCATAAGGCCCAGAATATACATCCCCAGCTCCATCCATGTCCTCCAATGACTGCCCTGAACCATTCTGTTTGCCTGAGGAGGAGTATTCAGCAGGCCCTGGAAGCAGTTTTGGGACTTTGGGACAGGGAATTCTGGGGACACAGAGACCAGAAAACCAAAAATCAAACCCATTGCCATCAAGTTAATTCTGACTCATGGCTGCCCCATCTGTTAGAGTAGTACTCTGCTCCATAGGACTTTCTTACCCATATGCAGTCCACCAGACCTTTCTTCCACAGATCACTGAGTGAGTTCAAACTGCCAAGCTTTAGGTTAGCAGCCAATGATAAACTGCTTGTGCAGGATACCAGAATGGTATGTAAATTGTGGGGTGGGTGGGCATCATCAGCTCTAAATGAGCACAGCACCTGAGTCTATGAGAAGGGACTTTGCCAGAAGAGGCCAAATGGGAGACTTGCCAAGCCTAAAACTGGACCCAGTGTTGGACACAGTGCTGGGCCACACAAATTGTGTGAGTCCCACAGGGATCCCTCTTCTGGCCCTTCCCACGTCAGGAGATGTCAGGGACACACAGAAGCAGCCGTCTTAACCCCACACAGCAAACCCTTTATGAACAAAGAGAGATGCAAACAAATTAATAATGAGAATAATGAAAATGACAACACATTATTTCCTTGGCTCTAAGACACACATTTTTTTTCTCTCTCTTTTTAACTTGTCTGAAGTCAGGATGCATTTTATAATTATTAGGAACACTCAATATAATGGGGCTTCCCATTCTTTCACAGAACACTGTAATTAAATTGATGGTGCCTCCTACAACCAAAGACATCTTAAAGTTGGAGGATTTTAAGAGAATGGTAAAACTCTGGTGTTGGCCCACTCAATGGAGGTCTTCTACAGGAATCTGGGAGCCCAGTATAGCCAAGTGGAAACACCTGCTATTCTGTAGAGGCTCCGAGGAGCTGCAGGACGTAGCTAGGAGAATAGGTAGGGCTCTCCTCACCTTCTCTTTCCCTACTGGAGTAGGGGAACAGAACCAGGAAACATGGGTTTCAATCTCCACTTGACCTCCAACTGGGGGTGTGACAGAGACACTCACTTCTCTTCTCTGAGCCTCAGTTTCCCCCTGACATTGAGAAGGGGTAGATTTGATATTATCTAAAAGTCCAACTCTGACTTTCTGCTAGCTCCCACCCACCTTGCCGTTCATCAGGGCAGCTTGTTTTAGCCACATTTCCCCTACATAACTATCATAAACATGGTGGAGAAGAAACAGCCCATGCTCAAGTCTCTCAGCCTCATTTCTCCACCAGAGGTAATGTTTCCCTGTCTGAACACAAGTAATTCCTACTCTGCCCAATCAGTAAAGATTCCAGAAGGAGAAGTTCATTTTCTTAGAAGCAAGCAGCAGCCTTGGCTCACTCTTTCAATCAATAACCGATTATCTTGCTTGCAAATTCAATTCCCTGTGTAGAATCACCTCTCCTTGATGGACCCTGACAAGTCTGATGGTTTTAGTGAGGTCAATCAAAGAAAAGGCAGTTTCCACTCAGACCTTGGCATCAGGGGTAAGTGGAGAAGGAACCACTCCATACCTGCAGGAATTGGCTTCATCCACACTGAGTCCTGGTCTGACTCTGGGTTAATGTGCTAGACTGCAAAGTCCATTTGAACTGCAAGGTCAGTGGTTCAATCTCACCAGCTGCTCCTCGGAAACCCTATACAGGGACGCTTTGGGTCAGAACCTATGTGATGGCACTTAACAACAACAATAACACTGAGTCTGAGGGACAATGGTGACTCAGGAGTAGAATTCTCACCTTCCATGAAGGAGATCTGGGTTCAGGTCCCAGCCAATGCACATCATGTGTGGTTACCACCTATCTGTCAGTGGAAGCTGTATGTTTTTATGATGTTAAACAGATACCAGAGGAGCTTCCAGAGTAAGATGGACTAGTAAGAAACTCAGCCAATGAAAACCCTATGAGTCACAACCATCTGCTCCACAACTGATCAGGGGAATGCTGCAGGACTCAGGAATGTTTTCTTCAGTTGTGCTTGGCGTCATCATGAATTGGATGCTGACCCAACAACAGCTAGCAGGTTACTTGGCCTCAGAGACATGAGCTGCAGGTAGGAGAGCTTCACAGTTGGGTTGTTTCCTTCAAATGGTGGGCAATGGAAGAATGTACTTTGGACTGCTACTAAGGATAACCTTAGCTGGAATTGAAAGACCAGAGATCTAGAAAGTCAACCCAGCAATGTAGTAACAGGCTCAGCTTCCTTCCCTAATGGGAATGCATGTTGTAAGGGTGCCATAAATATGGAATCGTATCCATTCATTCATTCCATTCAGTCATGCACTTACTGAGCACCTACAATCTATGGTAAGTTCCACAGACACCAAGAAATTGACAAGAGCTTGTCCCTGAGGGAGTCATATTTCATTTATTCATTAGCAATGGCCCAACCCTTTTCTAAGCCTAAATTCAGGAGTACGACTCAGCCCTTATCTCTAAAATAACTCATCACTCAAAACTACATAGGTATCCCTGGGTGGTGCAACTGATTGACACACTGGGCCACAAAATCAAAAGTTCCAGGTTTCTGGGCACATCAAAAGAAAGGCCTGCTGATTTACTTCTGAAAAAAAACATCCATTGATAGCCCTATGGTACACAGTTCTGCTCTGACATACATGGGGTCACTGTGAGTCAGAATCAACTTGACAGCCTCTGACCCTAACCATAATCCAAGACAGAAAGGGAGAAGGGTGTTAGAGGGATATAAACCTGAGTTTTCAAATCATGTGGCTCAGAATCCTTAGAGTCCATTCAAGGATTCCAAAACTGATAACACAAAATTTCACTGTAATTACACTTGATCTTTTAAAAATATAATGAGAAATCAGCACATTCACCAAGGTGTTAAATGAAAAACTTGCACACTTCAAAAAACTAACAGCTTGCTTTGTGACTGTCAGGTCACATAATTCTTAAGCAACTTGGAATGGTATCTCCTCTACCCTCTCTGTGTCTATTAGATGGCTCATCAATTAGGAAGGCTGCAATGCTACCCCAAGAATTTTTTTTTTAAGCAGGCCTGTACATATAGTGTTGTTGTTGTTGTTGTTGTTGTTGTTGTTGTTGTTGTTAAGTGCTGTGGAGTCGATCCCGACCCATAGCGACCCCGTATAGGGTTTTCAAGGAGCAGCTGGTGAGCTTGACCACAAACCTTGCTGTTCAAATGACTTTTGCAATCTGATGCATTAGCCACAGCGCCACATCAGTACATGTGTAAACAAGTGTGATCCAGTAGCATCTATGAGTCGGCTCCATGAAACACTGAACAAGGGTCAGGCCCAGGGTAGAGCGTGCAGTCTTAGTTATCTGCTATTATAGTCGTTGTTAGTCACCGAACTCAACTCATATCCAACAGGACAAAACGTGCCATCTTCATGAAGGCTGCTATGTTTGAGCTCATTGTAACAGCCACTGCGTCAATCCTTTGGGGATTTTCTTGTATTCATTTGACCTCTAATTTACCAAACATAATGCACTTTTCTAGAGGTAGGTCTTTCCCGATGTTTTCAAAATAAGAACGTCAAAGTCTTGCCGTCCTCAATTCAAAGGAGCATTCTACTTGTATTTCTTCTACGAAA
>NW_006408943.1:1117327-1118658 GCF_000296735.1 Chrysochloris asiatica | reverse complement strand
AGTTGTTCTGTGGGAAAAAGATGAGGCTTTCTGCTCCTGTAAAGATTTACAGGGTTTCTGAGAAGGAGCTGGTGAGTTTGAACCACAGACCTTGTTGCCCAGTGCTTATCCCACAGTGCCACACAAGGACTCCAGGACTCAATATGTATTATACTATATAGCAACAACAGTATTAGTTAATAAAATATGCATTACATTACATAATTTATTAATTAATACTGTTACTGTTGTAAGTGCTATCCAGTCAGTTCTGGTTTATAGTGACCCTGATTTGGATTTCCTACACTGTAAATCTTTGTGAAAGCAAATTTTAACATATATTTTTTTGTAAAAATTAATAAAAAAGAAAGCTGGGGTGACTATATTAATACTGTTGTTGTTCTTGTTAATTGCTGTCAAATCAGTGTCAACTCATAGGATCCTACCTTGGGTTTCTGAGGAGCAACACTTGGGCTTGAACCACTGATCTTGTGGGTCACAGTCCAGTGCTTACCCTCTAGTACCACTATGTTCCCTAATTAATATTAGAAAAAGTAAATTTTAGCACAAAGAATACATTCAGAAATAGAGACATTGCATAAGAAGAAAAGAGTTCATTCACCAAGAAACCTAACAATTCTGAATTTTTATTTGCATAAAAACAGAGTTTTAAAATCCAAGAGGCAAACTGATAGAACTGAAATGAGAAAGAATAAATCTACAATTATACTTATAAATGTGTTGACAATACTGCTCTCTCAGTAATTGATAGAAAAAGGAAACAGAAAATCAGTAAAGCTGAACAACACTTTTCACCAATATGACTTAATTGCCATTTGTGGAAAATTCAA
Organism: Chrysochloris asiatica; assembly: GCF_000296735.1. Lineage (NCBI taxonomy): Eukaryota > Metazoa > Chordata > Mammalia > Afrosoricida > Chrysochloridae > Chrysochloris > Chrysochloris asiatica. The sequence continues at coordinate 1,117,828 of NW_006408943.1, read as the reverse complement.
CTTGGTCACAGTAGAATTCATATATGTGTGTATGGTGGTGTTGTTCAATAAGCACTAGACTGTTAACTACAAAGTTAGCAGTTCAAATCCACCAGTTGCTCCTCAGAAACCTTAAACAGCCACTATGAGTCAGAGCTGAATCGACAGCATTTAACCAGTCGCTCCAGTTTTCTTTTTATTAGTTTTTACATAGATTTCAGTTTTAGTACGTTTACTTTTTGCAGGTAATATGTTTTTCTATAGTTTTGATTTTAATCTATCTATTGTTATTGTTGTTAGGTGCCATCAAGTCAGCACCGACTCATAGTGACTTTATGCACAGCAGATCGAAACACTGCCCGATTCTGGGCCAACCTCACTCCTGTTGCCACACTTGAGTCCATCAATGCTACCACTTGGCTAATCCATCTCATTGGGGGTCTTCCTCTTTTTCTCTGACCCTCCACCTTACCAAACATGATATCCTTCTCCAGCGACTGATCCCTCCTGACAATATGTCTG
>NW_006408943.1:1115876-1116947 GCF_000296735.1 Chrysochloris asiatica | reverse complement strand
GTATAGGGTTTCCAAGGAGCAGCTGCTGAGCTTGAACCACCAACGTTGTAGTTCAAACAGCTGTGCAGTCTGGCACATTAACCCACAGCACCACACCAGGACTCTCTCTATATATATACATATATGGTATTGAAAGTGGGTTTCTTGCACAAAGTACATAAAGTACGTAACAGGGTCTTGCATTTTTTGTCCATCTGACAATCTCTTAACTTTTTAGTATATTTAGACCATTTATATTTAGTGTTTTTATTGATATTGTTGTTGCTAAGTGCCATCGAGTTGGTTCTGACCCATAGCAAACCTGAATAGGGTTTCTGAGGAGCAGCTGGTGAGCTTAAACCACTGACCTTGCAGTTCATATGGCTTTGCATTCTGGTGCATTGACCCACAGCACCACACCAGGACTCCTTTTATTGATATAAGCATCGTAACTTAGGTCAACTATGTTGTTATTTTCTGTTTGTCTCTTTTGTTCCTCCCTTCCCCTTCCTTGATTTCTTTTGGATTATTTAAATATTTTTAAGGAGCTCTGGTAGTGTAGTGGTTACGAATCGGGCTGTGAGCCTTAAGGTCAGCAGTTCAAAACTACCAGCTGTTCCGCAGGAGAAAGATGAGGCTTTCTGCTCCCGTAAAGATTTACACCTTGGAAACCCTGTTGAGGGTATCTATGAGTCAGAACCGACTCCATGGCACGTAACCATCACCACCACTGTATTTTGGCCTCATATCTTATTTTTCAGTGCTTGCTCAAGAGATTGCAGTAGTCACAACTAATCTACCAGCAAAGCAAAAGCCAGACCCACTACCATCAAGTAGATGTTGACTCATAGAAACTTTCTATATCACAGTCCACTTACGTTTATATTTCTTATTTGTGAGTTTCCACTGCTTATTGCTAATCCTTGGTATTTCCAATCAGGTTAGCCAATCTGGTGGGTGCGTAGTGATGTTTCATTGTGATTTAAATTTGCATATTTGTATCCATTGTTGAAAGGAGCTCTGGTAGCATAGTGGTTACGAACCAGGCTGCTAACCTCAAGGTCAGCAGTTAGAAACTACCAGCTGTTCTGC
>NW_006408943.1:1088531-1098178 GCF_000296735.1 Chrysochloris asiatica | reverse complement strand
TGGGTCGGTACCAACTCAATGTCACCTAACAACAACAAAAGTAGCTGGATAGCATCCTAACACCCAGACTTTGGAGACACATTCTCCTATATCAGTAAGGATGTTATGGCTATTAGTGGTTATTGATTCTTACTCATGGAGATCACATGTATTACAGAGAACTGCTCCACAGGGTTTTCTTGACTGTACTATTAACAGAAGCAAATCAGCTGGCCTTTTCTTCTAAAGTAATGCTGGTAGATTAACTGTGGACTACAAACCAATAGGTACGTTGCTGTTGTTAAGTGCCATTAAGTCAATTCTGACTCATATCGACGCTATACAAAGTTTCTAAAGAGCAGTTGGTGGGTTTGAACCACTTAGCTTGTGGTTAACAATCCATTGCTTATCCTATAACCCCACACCATGCCTTCATTCAATAGGTATTGTTGTTGTTGTTGAGTGCTATAGAGTCAGTTCTGATTCATAACAACCCTGTATAGGGTTTTCAAGGAGTGGCTGGTGAGACTGAACCACTGACTGTGTGGTTCAAACGAACTTGGAGTCTATCTCATTAACCCACAATGCCACCCCAAGACTCCAACCAATCGGTATAGACAAGCATAAAACCAATATCCTATCTTACAAAATGAAACATTTATCAAACGTGGCTCCATCCCATCTGAAGACCACTGTCAACTGGCTCAGAATGAAACTATCTCATCACTTCCACTGGTTGTGCCTCCCTTCCTTCCCTACAGTTACTATAGAAACCATCAGAGCCGCAGGGTCTCCTTCGTTTTCTGGATGTTAATAAACAGCCTCGTTATTTTGCAGAAAGCACTTTGGAAAATCAGCAGCCCCAAGGTTTCATCCTGTACCAAATTAATGAGGGAAGATTGTGGAGCTTTTTTTTTTATTGACCATGAACGGGGAGAGAGTTATGGCTCATTTGTGCACTTTTGCTATATTTATGTTTTATGTATTAGAAAGTGATTTCCACCACCATTACACATTACTAATGCCCTCATTACATTAAAGGTATGGACCAGGGATATTTTTTTTGCCCATCAAACCACCAAATAAATTGTAGTGAAAGATACCAGGAAGCATAATGCTTAATGGTCAGCTCAGCTGTGCTGCACAAGGGAAAAGGAATCTGTTACCCGGCTAGATGTCACCAAGAAGAGAATGGTCTATCAGCCTTGTTGTAACCAAGAATTGGTCACGGACATGGTAGCCTCACAGACTGAACTTTAGATCAAGGCTAAGCTACACAATGGCTTTGTACAAGTTGTCCCAAGTTCTTTATTGTTGTTATGTGCCATGGAGTGAGTTCCGACTCACAGTGACCCTGCACAGGGTTTCTGAGGATGTAAATCTTTATGGGAGCAGAAAGCCTCATCTTTCTCCCACGGAACAGCTGGTAGCTTCAAATTGCTGACCGTGAGATTAGCAGCCCAATTCGTAACCACTACGTTACCAGAGCTCCTTAAGTTCCTTATTAGGGAAATAGGAATACTAACAGAAATTAACACACAACAAATACTAGTGGGTTCCTCTATATGACAGCTGACTACATCTGTCGGTTTGCAATACTGTAATAGCTTATGTGTTACTGTGATTTTAGAAGATATGTCGCCAATATGTCACATGCCAACAGGGTAACACAGGATAGCAGGTCAGTGAATCTTCTAAACTAAGACAAACTAGAAAAAGAGTCCTGGTGATCTACTTCTGAAAACTAGTCAGTGAAAACCCTATGGCTCACAACAGAATATTACCTGATATAGTGCTTGAAGATTTGCTTGTTAGGGACACATCATCCCAAACCAATACCAACTCATGGTGACTCTGTATAGATTTTCTGAGGCTGGAGGAGGGTATCATGCTTGGTGATGTAAAGGAGGAACAAGAGTGAAGGACACCATCAATGAAACGAACGGGCACAATAGTCACAGCAAAGGACTTGAACATGCTGATGATAGAGACAATGGTGCAGGACTGGGCCACATTGCATTCTTTTGCACATAATGGCATGAGTCAAATGATGTGGAGAAAAGACCTCTGTATGATGGAGCTTACAGTCAATGACCACATCAAAGGGTGTCTGTGACAAGCATGACGCTCTTGGGACAAAGTTGGTGCCAACTATTCTGTTTCCTTCAGTAGCTAGGACACCACAGGTCCAGAGAATTGTTAGAGGGAGCTAGTGACAGAATTTAGCATGCTATTAGCTTTCCCCATGACAAATTGACAAGCAAGACTAGAATGCAAGAGATCATGGCCCAGAGAGAAGCTATATTGGAAGACCAAGTGGATCAGAGCTCAGGATGCAGGTTCTGATGCTGAGGCCACGCAGGTTCCACTTTCCTCCTGTGTGATCTTCAGTAGGCTCCCAGTCCCCAACTTCACTGCTTCTCAGCTTCAGTCCCTGAAGAGCAGGGGTTGTTGTGGGGGTAAATGAGAAATACGTGTACAGTAAAAAGCAAATCAACCAAGCCAGCTGCCACTGAGTTCATTCTGACTCTTTATGACCACATGTGTGTCAAAGTAAAACTGTGCTCTACGAGGTTTTCAGTAGATGAAATTTTGGAAGCAGATTACCCTGCCTTTCTTCAGTGGCATCACTGGATGGATTTGAACTGCCAGCATTCCAGTAAGCAGCCAAATACCAACTGTTAGCACCATCCAAGATCTTAGATGCACAATGCTTTCCTACAATAAAGGTTGAGACATTCAATGAATGTTAAGGGATAATATCAGCATTTACTTTAACAGCAGTGGTGTAAAGGTGACTTTTGAGGCCAAAGAAATGAAGGCTTGCAGCTGTGCACCATCTTTGAGAGATTGCTGTGATGATGTCCCTTCTGAAACTTTGGGTCATTCAGTCATTATTCATCCTTTGCTTCTTCATGAAAGCCAGCTCTCGAAGTTGAACAGATTCTACATGGAGGGTCTCTTATTGTTTATTCTCAACTAACCTATTGCAAGTTCTCATGTTCTTAATTCAGGAACCCTCAGATTTGGAAGAATTAATGCCTTCAAATTATGGCATTAGTAAAATATCTTGAATCTATTATGGACTGCAAGAAGAGCAAATAAATCTGTCTTGGAAGAAGTGCACCCAGAATGCTCTTTAGCAATACGGATGATGAGATTTCCTCTCAGATATTTTGGATGCATGATCAGGAAGGACAGCCATGATGGAGAAGGACATCATACTTGGTAGAGGGTCAGGAAAAAAGAGGAAGCGCCTCAAAGAGATGGAATGGCACAGTGGCAACTACAATGAGCTCAATCAGCAGCCATTGTGAACATGATGCATGATGGCGTAGTGTTTCGTTCTGTTGTACATAGTGTCACTATGAGTGGGAACTGACCTGACAGCACCTCACAACCACAAATGCAGTGGCTCCTCTGTTTCCATGTTCTGGAAGAATCCAGGGTTGCAGGAAACTAGTTAGAAATGGGTCAGAGGCTACATCCACAAGGACCCTTGGGCAGTTCATCAATATCTGGCCAGGAAAGGTCACCAGAATGGACATCAAAGCTGTTGTCTGTAGTGTTTGCAGCAGCCTGAGCACTGTTACACAACATTGATTGTCAAGATTTGGGTCTGCAAAAACAAGGAACATCTGTGGATCAGACAGAATGATCAGTTAGGGACTAACCAATGCATGAGAGGGAACAGCACCAGTGACAGGGAACAGTCCTGCCCTGCCCCCACATCTTCTTCCAGTCCCTGTAGGCAACATCCACTTGGCCCTCTGCCTGGGAGCAATGTTAAAGAACAGTGAAAAGGACAACCAAGACTCCCAACAGAAGAAAAGCAAAATGCTTGGGTAAACCACAAACTAGGAAAACCTTCCCATTGTCCTCACTTTTCTAAGCCACAGGCAAGGAAGAATCCGGCAACTAGTTTTTAGGGCCTGTTCTCCCTCTTTTCTTCTTCTCCATGGTTTTCTTAACCCAGAGCACACAGAGGGCTTCTGTGGCTGCATGAACCTGCTGACATTGGCATAACATGGAAACTGGCCTTAATGTAATGGGGATGTCCCCTGGCAGGAGAGACACACTGTAAATCTGCTTATGCGCAGAAACCGCTACTGATAAGTCATAAACTTCCTCTGCGGCAGCTGCCTCAGTGCCATTTAAGCAGAAAGAGTGAGGCTGAAAGAAGGTGGTGTCAGCAGCCTGGTTGGGGTAAGAAAATGGGCAAATCATGACCCAGCACCGAGTTAATGCCAGGCCCCTGGACACTGTCCATCATACACATTCTCTGAATCCGGATTTCTGTGCTTTTCATCATGTGCACAGTCTGTGTGTAATGCAGGAGTACTATTGTTATGTGCACAGACTTTAGTGACATGCAATATCCACACATTATGCATACATGTTTTGGGGGAATATACATGTAATAAATACATGTATGTTGCTGTTGTTGTTAAGTGCTGTTGAGTCAGTTCTGACTCATAGCAACCCAGTATAGGGTTCCCAATGAGGAACTTGTGAGTTTGAACTGCTGACCTTGAAGTTTTAACTGACCTTGTGGTCTAGTGCTTATCCTACAGCTCCATACCAGGACTCCAAACGTATGTATATATGTGTCTATATATCTACCTATGTCTCGTATATGTGTTATGAAGACCATTGACATTATCATGGACTGCTAGAAGAGCAAACATACTTGTCTTAGAAAACAGTACAGCCAGAATGCGCCTTAGAAAAGAAGATGATGAGACTTCGTTTTACGTACTTTGGGCATGTTATTAGAAGGGACTAGTCCCTGGGAAAAGGCAGCATGCTTGACAAAGTAGAGGGCCAGCAAAAAAGAGAAGACCCCCCAACAAAATCGATAGACACAGTAGCTGCAACAATGGGTTCAAACACAGGAACATTTATGAGGATGGTGCCAGGCCAGGCGGTATTTCGTTCTGTTGTATTTACAGTCATTATGACTCAAAACCAACTGCACAGCACCTAATAACAATAACACAAGAATGTACACACATAGATATGTCACTATCTATGCCAATTGCCTCATCCATATGTCAGTTTGTCATACTATGATGGTACAGGTGTTATGATATTAGAAGCTGTACCACTGATGTTGCAGTAGAGTCCCATGTGGTCCGTGGGTTTCAGCAGAGCTTCCAGACTGACTGACTAGGAAGAAGGACTAGCAATCTACTTCTGAAAATCAACCACAGGGAACTTTATGGATCACAACTGGACACAATCCACCAGGATGCTTGAAAATGGACACCCTTCATTGGAAAGCACTAAAAATACCTAGTGACTATCTGCTGCACAGGAACTTTTTGTAAAGTGTTGAAGAGCAGAGATGTCAGCTTGAGGACTAACATGTGCCTGACCCAAGCCATGGTATTTTCAATCACCTCATATGGATGCGAAAGCTGGACAGTGAATAAGGAAGACCATAGAAGAATTGACGCCTTGGAATTATGGTGTTGGAGGAGAATACTAAAAGTGCTATGAGCTGCCAAAAGAACCAATAGATCTGTTTTGGAAGAAGTGCAGCCAGAGTGCTCCTTGGAGGCCAGGATGGCTAAGCTTCGTGTCTCATACTTTGGACATATTGTCAGGAGGGAACAGTTGCTGGAGAAGGATGTCATGCTGGGTAAGATGGAGGGTTAGAGAAAAAGAGGAAGACCTCCAATGAGATGGATTGGCCAGGTGGTATCATTGATGGTGTCAAGTGTGGCAGCAGTAGTGAGGTTGGCCCAGAATCGGCCATTGTTTCGTTCTGCTGTGCATGGGGTCGCTATGAATCGGTTCCGACTTGATGGCACCTGACAACAACAACAACAATCACAATAGACTCAAGCAATCGTGAAGATGATGTGCCAGTTGTATGTGGGGTTTCCATGAGTCAGAGTCCGCTTGACTGCAACAATCAATACATACAAGCTATACATGTAAATGGAGACTTCAAAAGGTTTGTGGAAACTGGAAAGATTAGATAAGAAATATAGGGGGCAGGGAGTTCATGCAGAGTGAACTCTCCTCGTTGGCCTCACTTTCTACTCTTCTGCCTTTAAGTCAAAAGCAGGGACAAATTTGGTAGGCAGTTTTTAGAGCCTGCTTTCCCTCTTTTCTTCTTCTCCATGGTTTTCTTAACCCAGAGCTTTCGTGACTGCAGGAATCTGCTAACACTGACATAACATGGAAACTGGCCTTAATTTAATTTTAAAAAGAGGGTGAGAATGGTTTCATGATTGAAGAATGAAATCAGTGTCGCTGAATGTCACTGAATTGTACATGTAGAAATTAGTGCACAGGTGTAATACTGTGCATATCTTCAATAACAAGAAAAAAAATCTTTAAAAAACAAGAAAGTGTGTGGGAAATTTCCATTATAATTTACTTCTATATTTCCATGAACATTTTAAGTCCCCTCATACACTGTATAAAGTTGGTATGTGTTAATGTCACTCCCCTACTGTTTGCTGAATCACTGATGTGTTCAGTTCCTTGAGGAGGAACATCTGTCTCATGAGGTGAACAGAGCTGACTCAGGCTGAACATGGTGGGGTCCAGCGTGGAATCAGGAGTGTGCAGGAGTGGAAATCTTTCTTTCATTCAACTTTCTGATGTCTATTGAGGCCCAGCATGTGTGCACACCCCAGTGAAAAGAGCCTTGATTTCATGGTACTTTTGCCACATCAGGAAGACACAGGCAACAGGGAGCAAGTCAACTGCTTTGGGAAGACATTGATTATTATGGCTTTGGATGGCTCAGCCAGAGGTAGAGAAATTTGATTTTTAAATAGACTTTATTTTCTAGAGCATGTTTAAATTTACAGAAAAATTGTAGAGAAAGTACAATGAGTCCCCAGATGCTCTACTCCCTTCTACTCAGTTTCGTTTGTTATTAAAACTAGTTTCTATCAAGTCGACTTCAGCTCAAAGCAACTCCATGCATGTTAGAGTGGAATTGTGCTCCAAGGGTTTTCAATGGCTGATTTTTCAGAAGTCGATTGCCAGATCTCTCTTTTAAGGCACTCTGGATGGACTTGAACTCCCAACCTTTCAGTTAGCAGTCAAGCATGCCAGTAATCATTACAGTGGTACATATATTACAACTGATGAAGTGATGTTAAAACCTCATTATGGATTAAGGTCCATTGTCTAGAGCAAGGATCATAGTTTTTGTTGCACAGCCTTATGGGTTTTGATAAATGCATAACGTCAGGTACCCACCATTACAGTATCATATAGAATGGTTCCACTGCCTTAAAATTGGCCTGTACTCCCCCTATTCATTTCTTCTCAACTATGAAAGGAACTTTAAGTGGACTGGGCATGATTTGTCTTTTGGAGAAAGCACCATCTGGGCAGAGACCTGAAGGATGTGATAAAGTGAACTTGATACCTGGGCATCAAGATTACAAGCAGAGAAATTGTGGGTGGTGCCGAGGCCTTCAATATGAGGGTTACTGGAGGGCTGGAAAAACAATGACAGGTGGTGGAGCAACAGCAGAGAAATGGGGGGAATAAGCCATGAGTGTAAGAGCTACCAGGATATTCCCTCTAAGTCAATTGGACAATGTTTTAATGTCCCATTATTGTTGTAAAGGATTACCACAAATTAAGTGGCTTTCATGCAGAAGAAAGGTACTCTCTTGCACAGTTCTGGAGACTACAGTTTCAAAATGTTCCCTCCAAAGGCTCCAGGGGAGGTTCCTGGTTTGCCTCTTCCAGCTTCTGGTGATTGCTAGCAATTCCTACCTTGCAGCTGCAAACCCCAATGCCTGTCTCCATTTAACATCTGTCTTCTATGTCTCCTGTCTGTTCTCTTCTTTTTCACCAATCATTGATGAACCAATCTTCACCACTCTACTCCAGTATGACTTCATCTCAAGATCCTTAACTAATTACATCCAAGTAAGGCCACATTCTGAGGTTCTGGGTGGACATGACTTTGACATAAGCTAGTCAATCCACCACAGGAACTCCTGGGGAGTTTGGGGATATATGTGATATGTTCTGACTTGGCTTTTAAGGGGTCCTTAATAACTATGTTGAGAAAGAAGGAGGACACGTTCAGAAATTGCTTTGGTAACCCAGATCAGCTGGAGAGGGGAGAGGGTGGCTTGGACCAGAGTAGGTGTTGTGGAGGAATGGAAGTAGTTGGGGGCGGGGCTGGACCAATCTTGAAAGTAGAGCCAGCGGCATTTGCTGACAGGCTGGATTCCTTCGTGTGCTCACCTGGGCACTCTGAAGACCAGTTTCCCTACTCTGGCCTGAACTAATTCCTCCCTACCATCCAGCACTGCTCTCCAGGCTACTCATTGCAAGGGCATTAGCTCTCAATCCATCATCACGCCATTGAGATGATGGGATGCAGCCTGGGGTGCTGGCCTCTTTTATCATGGCTCTTTTACCCACACAGCTCAGTTCCCTGGTCCAATTTGGAGTGGAGAGGGGTCAGAATATATTGTCTGACCAAAGTAAGTAATAAATGTAATTCTTGGGATAAAGACTGAAGTGTTTATTCTTGGAGTCCAGTCCACCTATTGCCTTTTCCTGAAGTGCAGAGGCTAGACAGCCATAGGTGCATACAGTAGCACCCCAAGTTGTTGTTTGTAAGTGCTATAAAGTCAGTTCCAACTCATAGTCACTCTGTATAGGGTTTCCAATGAGTAACTGGTAAGTTTGAACCATTGACCTAGTATTTCAAACTGACCTTGAGGTCCAGTACTTTATTCTACAACTCAACCCCAAGTAGGGGACAGGAATCCCTCTGCTTCCTCATGGCCCTCATGCCAATTTCAGTCCAGATAGCTTATGTCCACTGAAGAGCCACATTCTATAGTTGCACAGAGTATATGCAAACTCTTTCCACTCAACTTCTTTGAAGATCTCACACCTGAAAGCTAGAGTGTATGTGGTAGCTTCCAGCAGTTATCTTAAGTAGGGACCACTAAGGAGCTCTGAGTAAGCTTCAGCATTGTTGGTGACAAGGGGATGCAGTTCTCCCTTGTTCCCATGTCTTCTGATAGTCGGAGGCATGCTCACTCCCCTCCCTCATCAACCCAGTGGCCAGCAGCAACCCCTCTTGTGTAGCTTCTGCTCTGCCTTGGTTGGGTGCCCAGCATAGTACTCCTGCTTCTGGAGACATGTGAACCTGCCCTGAGCTGTGTTTCACAAACAGTATATAGAGAATTATATTCACACTTCCAGTCTCTACAATATCCACCAGGAGAGCCCAGCCACAGACAGACTCTGAAAGAAAATCAACAAGACATATTATAATCAAATTTTCAAAACCGAAGACATGGAAAGAGTTCTGAGAACACCTCAGAAGAAACAAAAATTACCTACAAATGAGAACTAATAAGACTAAGTTCTGATTTCTCAGCAGAAATCATGCAGGCAAGAGTACAGTGCAATGAATGACATATATAAAACTCTGAGAGAAAATTGTTGCCAACTAAGAAACATACATCCAGAAAACCTGCCTATCAAATGTGATGACAAAATGAGGTCATTTTCAAATAAACAGAAATTAGAAGGATTTGTGAAAACCAAACCAATCTTACAAAAATTAGTAAGGACAGTTGTCTAAAACAGAGAACCAAAAACTAGGAGACAACAATCTGAAACTAATATACATGATAATATCCTCTAATATGAAACAA
>NW_006408943.1:1077252-1083226 GCF_000296735.1 Chrysochloris asiatica | reverse complement strand
GGTATTCTGTGTTGTTGGTGATGGAGCTCCTCAATGCACATCTGCCCATTGGTAAACTTCTTCTCTATGGTGTGTTTACAGCAAGTCATTTAGACAATATTCTACTCTGATCCATAGGTTTTCAATAGCTAATTTTCAGAACTAGATCACTAGGCCTTTCTTCCCAGACTGTCTTAGTCTGAAAGGTCTTTTGAAAACTATCCCCATGGGTGACTGGTACAACTGCTGGTATAACTTTCAGATGAATGGTAGCTTCTTAAGACTGCCATTACAAAACACCACAAAGCAGTAGTGTTAAAGAACAGAAAGTTATTGTCTTATCATTCTGAAGGCTAGAATTCTAAATATAGGTGTTGAATATGTTTACTCCTTCTGGGGGGTTTTAAGAGACAAATCATTCATTCTATTATTCTCTGCTAGTTTCTGGAGAGTGCCAGAAGTCCTTGACATTCTTTGTAGATATATTTTCACATGACATCTTCCCCCTGTGGGTACCTCAGTTTCCATGTTTGCCCATCTCTTTTATAAAATACCACTCAAGAATTATGATTAGGATACACTCTATGTGGACAATTTAGCTAATCACGTATGCAAAGAAAATCTTTAATTCCCCAAACAATGTCACTTGCACCCAAGTTAGGTCTTTAACATATTTTGGGGGAGTGGGATGGTAGGGACACAGTTTGATCATAGCATCTGGTCCAATATGAGAGAGAGCCTGCGGTCAAGGTTGGCCTCAGCTCCAATAGGAGTGACATCATACTGCTCAGCTCAGATCTTATCCTTTGAGTATCTGGGCATCTCCAACACCTTCCTAGTGGATCATCCACAAGCATCACTGAGTGTACTTGGACAAGATGCTCTGAAAACCCACAGAGATGTTCATATGGACATAATACCTTGCTCACCACAAACATCCAGAGTAGAGATGTTTAGGGTTTGTTGTCATATATAGGCAACCATGTGGGGGGATCCAAAAACATATCTTGTCATGGTTACCATGAAAGCCTCACTTTAAAAAATAACTTTTTTTTTCCCCAGACACCAATTGGTAAGGGGAGCACAGACATAATTTGGGGCATTTCCTGTTAGTATTATTTTCAAATGTGCATGGCTATAAATATATATATATATATTTCCATAGCTTGTCTTAAATTCATTTGCAACAGGTAAGGTTTAAATGAATAACAAATTAATAATACCTTCATACAATTACAATCATAGGCTACCTGTATTTTAATCTCACCTTTTTAACTAACGTTACATTTTCATCTTCCCCCACTTATTACAGGCTCATAAATATAACTTTAATAACAGTTATGTTTCTCTAAGCACTATAATTTATCAAAGCGCTTTTTCTGTTGTTAGCCATTTATTTCCAGTGTTTCCGTGTTTTGAATATCACAGTGAAGATTTGAATCATATTATTTATTAAAATACTATTTCCTCTTTGCCAAGTCTTATCTGACAAGGAGAGAGAGAGAAACTAAGCCACCACTCGTCTATCAGTTTGTCATACTGTGGTGGCTTGCATTTGCTGTGAAACTGGAAGCTTTACAGCGGGTATTTTAAATACCTGGTGTGGAGCTGTAGGATAAGCACTAGACCACAAGGTTGGTTTGAAGCAAAAGGTCGGCGCTTCAAACTCACCGGCCATTATATCCAGGACTTTCTAATGCAATCCTTTTCAGAACAGCTAGTAGTAGCCAGGCATGATGTAGTTCTTTTGGTCTCTGGGTCATGGTCACATGGTCCAATAGTCCGTTGGACTAATTGATTGAAAGCATATTAAATTTGTGTCACTCATTTCCTCCACAAAAGGAGAGACCAATAGTTGCACCTTAGATGGCCACTCATGAGCTTTTTTTTTTTTTAAGTAAGGTTTATATTGTGAATTGAGTGATAGTTTACATGGGAGAACATAGGTTTTACATCTCATGAGCTTTTTAAGATCTCAGTCACTACTCACAAGAATAGGATGTAGAATCTGTGGACTATGTTATATCACTTAGCCTTGGTGTCTCCAAAGACTATGGTCCTCATCCCCCAGGCCTAGAAAATCATTCCCTCAGGGTATTTGGTAATTTCTAAGAAGTTTTTCATAATTTTTCCTCTTGTTGTTTCACTACATTCATGGATAAGTTTGCAACAAAGGTCTTCTGTCAAACACATATATTTGGAGGCATAACTCTTACTCTCTGCCCCATATCTAGTCAGCCTGTGTGTCTATTCATATATCTATGCTTGCTTTCATTGCTGTTGTTGTTATCAAGTGCCATCAAGTTGGCTCTGACACATAGCAAGCCTGTATAGGGTTTACAAGGAACAGCTTGTGGGTTTGAACCACTGACCTTGCGGTTAGCAGTCCAGTGCTTATCTTACTGTTATTTCAGTATTGCATGTAACAGTATTTACTAACCTTATATTCCCTCTTTTAACTCTTGCACACTCCCCCCTGTTTCTTCCCCAGCTTTCATCATTCTTCTGCCAACCTCCCTCTTGCATATTGCTGATCTTTCAGAAGTAGGTACCTGGCCTTTCTTCTGAGATGTCTCTGAGTGGATTTAAACCTCCAAACTTCCCATAAGTAACTAAATGCTTAATAATTTTCACCACCTAGGGATTCTTATTAGCAACAACTTGGTGTTGGTTGACATGGAGTCTATTCTAACTCATGGCAAACCCAGTAGAACTGTTCCAAAGGACTTTCAAGGCTATGAGCATTCAGAACCACACTGCTAGTCCTTCATCTTTAAGCACCTCGAGGTGGGTTCAAACCACCAACCTTTCAGCTAGTAATCTAGCTCTTAAACCATTTATGCCAGCCACTCAGGGACTCCTTAAGAATATCAGAGCCATTGGAAGAGACTTCTGATAACACTTCCTTTCTGGATACACTTGATTGCATTGTAGGACACTGATGTCTAGTTGTGTTAAGCTTCCTGAAGGATCTTGCTATACCTGAAATAGAAAGTAGAAAATCAGGCTGTGAAACCCAACAAGTAAGAAGGATCAGAAGGACCAAGACACTCTCTGTAACTGTGACTGACCCTTTGAAGTCTCTGGCCCAGTAAAGAGAAGGGATGGTGGAGGTGTTTATTCCCAGACAATGATTTGCTCCCCACACGTGGACCCAATGCTGAAGAAGCAAAGTCACACCTGATAGCCCATGTTCCCCTGGTGCTGAGGGGGTTAATTCACACTATGCAGGCAGGTTGCCCTCCTAGATGTTAAGATTCACAGCTGTATATGGAACACAACAGACTGTGAAATGCTAATAAATCTGGAGTTGCCTCTCAATTTCACCAATAATAATTAGCAAATTAAAATGGAAATGTCACTACAAACCCATAAAAATTCTTAAGTGCAGGATGGAACACTCTCTCTGGAGCAGAAATGGCTTTTGTCTGTGTAATACCCTAGGCCAATGTGCTGTCAAATGTTACTCGTGACAGTTATTGCACCCAGAGAGCCCAACTCAGTGCTGATTAATCCCAGGGTCGGCTGTCTTTACGTGTCAGCAAACTAACATAACTATGTAATCAAGTCTGCTTTATGGGGCCTGTAATACGTGAACAGGGGGCTAAAGTCATCACTCTTACAAGGCAAAGGGGAGCAGAAAGCACACAAACATTCTCTGATTTCACCATGGCCATGCTGTATCCATTTGGCCAAAAACGGGATATTGGGAGATGACGACAAAAGAATTGCCATCTGGCTTACATTTTGGAGGGTTGGAATCAGAGACTGTCTAGAACTCTCAGCAGAATCTAACTGTGAGTACTAGCAGGCAATATCCACACTGCTCCTGATGATGGACAAGAGTCCGCACACAAGAAAACCCAACTGGTGAAAACACAAACTACTCAAATCAATGAATTATGAAGAAATTATTCACATGATACAAAATAATTCTTTGCATGAATTGTCATTGTTATTTGCTGTGGAGTCAATTCCCACTCATGGTGAGCCCAGGAGCGCAGAGTAAAATAGCTCCATAGTTTTCAAGGGTGTGTCTTTTTGGAAGTTGATCAACAGGCATGTCTCTGGAATTCCTCTGTTTTTGTGTTATTAAGTGCCTTTGAGTCGGTTCTGACGCATGGCAACCCTGTATATGGTTTCTGAGGAGCAGCTGATGAGCTTGAACGGCCGACCCTGTAGTTCAAATGGCTTTGCAGTCTTGCGCATTAACCCACAGTGCCACACCAGGAGTACCTCTAGGTGGGTTCAAACCTTCAATCTTTTGGCTAGTTGTTAAGTTCTTTACACGAATACAAGAGAATATTCAGTGCTTACAATTCAGGTCAAGACGGAGTATGTGGAACCAGATTTACCCCCTGTTTGAAGAAACATAAAAAAGACAAACTATATGAAATAAAGATTTTTAAGACATTAAGCATTAGGCAATAGAAAATAGTGATCCTGAGATATAGAAAACAGAAGAGGTGAGCCCTTTGATTGCCTCATCTCACTACATGAAGCTCTGAGGACATGGCATAGACAGACTCTTTGTGGGCTTTCTGAGTGAGAAGACTTAGTTGGGAGTCTTAGGAGACAAAGGCTACAAGAATTTGCAGAACAGAGAAAAAGAGAGAAAAAAGTTTTGCAGAACAAGAACTCTGGAGATCTGCAGAGAGTCTCCTCAAGGCACATGTATACAAGGAAACAGCTCAAATCTGCAGAACACATGACCCAAAACTATGAAAAGGAACAGAACCCAGTGCTTACACAAGCCTAAGAATTATGCCTGTAACACAAACTGGATTATATAATCTCAAAATTCTTGGGATTTAGGTCTAATGCACAGAAGGTAATTGCTTCAATTGTGTGGTGATAGATAAACCTTTGATTGTGCACAAATCAACAATTCAGCTTCAAGGAATAGGAAATGACATCCAAAGTTTGTTGTTGTTGTTGTTAGGTGACATCCAGTCAGTTCTAACTCACAGCAACCCTTTGCATAAGAAACAAAGCACTTCCTGGTCCTGTACCATCTTCACAATTTCTGTGACTCTTGAACACATTGTTGCCGCCACTGTACCAATTCATCTTACTGGGGGTTTTCCTCTTTTTCATTGATCTTCCACTTTACCAAACATAATGTCCTTCTCCAGGGACTGGTCCCTCCTGATAATATGTCCAAAGTATGAGAGACAAAGTCTCACCATTCTGGTCTGTTCTTCTGCAAGTCCATGGCACATTTTATATCCTTCTACAACACCATAACTCAAATGCATCAATTCTTCTATGGTCTTCCTTATTCATCTTCCAACTTTCACATGCATATGATGCTATTGAAAAATACCATGGCATGGATCAGGCTCACCTTTTTCTTGAAACTGACATCTTTGCTCTTGAACACTTTAAAGAGATCTTATGCAGTAGATTTGCTTAATGCAATCCATCATTTGACTTCTTGACTGTTGTTTCCATAACCATTGATAGTGGATCCACGAAAAATGAACTCTTTGATAACTACAATTTTTTTCATTATGTTATTTATTGGTCCTAAACTAGTATTTTAAATTCCTTTACATTGAGGTACAACCCATACTGGATCTGAGGTCTTTGATCTTCATCAGTATTTTAAGAATTCTACTTTAAATTCCTTCAAGGATCTCTAGTAGCGCAGTTGTTAGGAATCAGGCTGCTAATGCCATGGTCAGCAGTTTGAAACTCCTGTTCCGCAGGAGTAAGATGAGGCTTTCCGCTCCTGTAAAGACTTACAGCTACCCTAAAACATGGCAGATCTGTTGACGTGTAGTGAAGAGCTGTCAGCAACAACACAGAATACCGGGACAAGCAGGCTCAGGGGATGGTGCTAGAACTCTGAACCACATATAAAGGAATATTTGGAAGCTTGGAAGGCTTACAGCTAGGGGGATTTGTAGCAGAATCAAGAAATCCAGTGCTTTCTAATTCAAGACACTCAGCTGTTCTGGGAGTCACCATCTTGGAAGAGACCAATCAGGGG
>NW_006408943.1:1067950-1073855 GCF_000296735.1 Chrysochloris asiatica | reverse complement strand
GTGGCAATGGTAGTGAGATTGTCTCAGGATTGGGCAGTGTTTCATTCTGCTGTACGTAAGGTTGCTATGGGTCGGTACCGACTCGATGGCACCTAGCAACAACAAAAATGTACAGCCTTGAAAACCCTATGCAGGGTGGCTATACATTGAAACCAACTCCATGGCATATATCAACAACAACAACTTTCAGTTCAAACCTATCTGCTGCTCCTTGGAAACCCTATACAGGGTTGTTATGAGTCATAACCAACTCTATGGCACTTGACAACAACAACAAGGAGGTATTATGAACAACTTTATGCTAGCATGCAGGTGACATTCTTGAAAGACACTCACTAACAAAAGTTACTCAAGAAGAAATAAATAACCTATAAAGAAATGAATTGAAGTAATTGAATTTGTAACTAAAACACTTCTAATGAAGAAAATTCCAGAACCAGATGGATTTTTGTACATTATTTATACATTTAAAGAAGAAATAAAATGAATTGTACACAAACTCTCCTATAAAATTAAAAAGAAAGGAGCTTTTCCCAACCTACTCTATGAAATCAACATTGTCCTGAAATCAAAACCAAGCAAAGAATAAGTGTGGTGAAAGGATACAACTCTGACCCACACCTTTCCTGATTTTAAACCATTCGGTATCCTCTTGTCCTTTTTGAATGACTGTTTCCTGGTCTATGTACAGATTCCCCTTGAGCACAATATTGAATATATCTTGAGCTACTAGAAGAATAAACAAATCTGTCTTGGAAGAAATACAGCCAGAATGTTGCTTAGAAGTGAGAATGGAGAAAATTTGTCTCACACACTTTGGACATGTTATCAGGAGCATCCAGTTTCTGGTGAAGAATATCATTCTTGGTAAAGTAGAGGCTCTGTAAGGAAGAGGAAAACCCCCAATGAGATGGATTGACACAATGGCTGAAACAATGGAACATAACAAGAGCTATGAAGAACCAGGCAGTGTTTCGTTGTGTTGTACAAGGGGTTGCTATGAGTAAGAACCAACTCAATTGCATCTAATTTCAGGGAAAGAAAACGAAAGAATACAGATACAAAAGTTCATCGCAGGAGGGAAACATGGGTATAACATTTGAAAACTGGTCAACATAATTCAGAGTATTAATAAACTAAAAAAGGAAAAGTACATGATCAATCCAATGCTGTTGTTGTTGTTGTTGTTGTTGCAATAGATACAGAATAAAGTACTTGACAAAATCCAACATTCAATCCTAACGAAAAAAAAAAATAAAAAAACCTTTCAGAAAGCTATGGAGAAGTCCCTTACACTGATGCAAGATATCTATAAAAATTCACAGCTAACATCATACAAAAGCCCTAGTGTGGCACTGTAAGATAAGCACTGGACTGCTAATTACAAGAGTGGCACTTCAAACTCACCAACTGTTTCTTGACCCTATGCAGGGTCACTATGAGTCAGAACAAACTCGATAACACTGAACAACAATAATAACATCACATGTAATGGTGAAGAATATATTTTACCTCTAAAATTAGGGACAAGACATAGATGTCTTCTCTCACCATTTCTATTCACCCTTTTACTGAAGGTTTAGCCAGTGCAACTAAGCAAGAAATATAAACAAAAAAATCATTTATGCTTGAAAGGAAAAAGTAAAATCATCTATATTCACTGACAATGTGATTATCTATGTCAGATACAATATAATCTCAAAAATATAAAAGCTATTAGATTGAATAAGTGAATTCAGTAGGTTGCAGGATACAAGGTCAATATACATAATCGTGTTTCTATATACTAGCAACAAGCAATCTGAAATATTAAAACCATGCCATTTGCAAAAGCATCAAAAACGAAATACTTAGGCAAAAATCTGACAGAAGATTTGAACTATCTGTACACTGAGAACTACCAATCAGTGCCAAGAGAAATTAAAGAAGACTTAAATAAATGAAAAGGTATACTGTGTTCATAGATCATAAGATTCAATATGGTTAATGTATGTTCTCCCCAAATTGAACTAGATTCAATCCAATCTCATTCAAAATGACATATTTTAAATAGAAATTGACAAATTGATTCTGAAATCCATATGGAAATATATGCAAAGGACCTAGAATGCCAAAACCATTTTGAAAAAGAACCACTTGATGTTAAGATTTATTATAAAGCTAAAGTAATCAAGATAGTGTCATGTTGGCATCATGATCAACAGCTTGTCATGGATTGAATTGTGTCCACCAAAACATGTATTGAAATCCTAAGTCCTCTACGAGTAAATCTGACACTGTTTGAAAATAGGGGTTCTCTTTTTTCATGCTACAAGGTTATGCCAGTATAGGTTGGTTCCTAAACCTCATCACTTCTGAGTTATATAAGGATCAGAATACACACAGAAACACCTACGTGAGGGGAAGATACTATGTAACGACAGACACACACCACAGATGCACCTACAAATTCAGGAACTCCAAGGATTGCTACTACTAGAAGTTGAAAGAGACAAAAAAGAACCTCCTCTAAGAGGCATGCCTGAATTCAGACATCTGTCCTCCTGAACTGTGAGAAAAATTAATTTCTATTCTTTAAAGCTATTCTCTTACAGTATTACTTTTAATGACAGCACTAGGGATCAATGGGAGAAACTAAAGGACTCAGAAATAGACCCAAACACATGTGGATCACTGATTTTTTTTATAACAAAACTGAAAGAACAGTTCAACAGAGAAATGATATTCTTTGCAGTTAATGGTGCTTGGAACAATTGTTTATCTAAACTGGGGCAGGGAGGGGTGGAGAAGGAACTTTAAACTTGGATTCACACCATGCATCATATACAAAAGTGAACTCAGAGTCCTTAATGCAAACCCTCAAAGTATAAAACTTACCATAAAAGGCTTTTCTGACCAGGCACACACACACAAACATGTTGATATGCCATCAAAAGTTGTTGTCAAGTGCTGTCCAGTCGGTTACAAATCATAGCACCTCCTGGTATAGGGTTTCTCAGGCTTTAAATCTTCACAGAAGTAGAAAGCCTCATCTTTCTCCCATGGAGCTGCTGGCGAGAGATCTTGTAGTTTGTGGATCTTGTGGTGCAGTCCAGTGCTTATTATATGGAGCCAATGCACTCCACCATCAAAAGTACAATCTATAAAATAACAAATGGATAAATTGGATTTCCTCAAAATTCCAAACATCTGTTCTTTGAAAGACACCTTTAAGAGAATCAAGAGATGAACCACAAACTGAGAAAACAATACTTATAAAAAATTAATTTGATGAACACTTATATCCAAAATACAGAATTAAAAAGAACCTTTAAAAAAACAAAGGGAAAAAATTGAACAGACACTTTACTGAAAAAGTCCATGTGGCACATAGATTAAAAGGTATTCAAGTTTCACTTCCAGTTTGGGGACAGGAGAAGCAGAGACAGGCAGCAGAGGCTCCTTGGTGGAGGCACAAAAAAGCCAGAGAAGGCACTTTGCCAGGACCGTCCCATGGCTAATATAAAGTGGGGGTGGGGGGAGCAATTTTGGACACCCACTGGTGGAGAAATCTGACTGCAGCGGAAATAAACAGCAATTTCTGAATCAATCTGGATGCTCCCTGTGGCCTGCAGCCTGGGCAGATATCAGAGGGTGGAGCCACAGCCAGGCTGAAACAGCATGAAAGCCATGGAGTGACTTGTAGAAAAAGGTGTGACTACTTTTTTCACTTTTCTTTCCTCCTCTCCCCTGTCACACCCTCTCTGTCCAGCCCAGACATCTTCAGACAGGTGACAGTGCATCCCCAAAAGGGTCCAGCATTGCATCCACAGGGTACAATTTTCCCATGGTGTAAAGAGGAAATCCCTGAAAGCCCCAGTGGTCCCACAAGCTAATCATTTGGCTACTGCTTATGACATCTGACTCTGGGATTTAGCCCTAAATTTGACTCTCCTATTTGTTACCTTACTTAACAAGAGACTGCAGGTCTGGCCATACAGCCAAACTGTATTTGCACCTTGTAAAACATCAACATAAAAGGCAAGAGCCAACACTAACTAATATATACAGAGACACAGCTATTTTGAGAATTATGTTGTGCATACACAGATACCTAACTGATTTTCAAAGATAAAAATTGTGAACAATCTTTCTTCCATTCATTTCTCAATATCTATCTGTGCACCTCCACAGCAGTGACTAGAGGCAGGGCCTGAGTATGTGGACAGCCCCACCCACCACTGGAGGGTTCTATTGCGCATGCACACTGACCTGCACAGAAAAAGCTACTGGACAGTCTGCTACAGTTTTGTTTTTGTTTTTGTCTCTGCTTTTGTGTTGTTTGTTTTTAGTCTCACTTTTTTTGTGGAGGTGGGAGCTTTCTCTCCCTACATTACCCAAGAAGAGACAGCAATCATGGCCATATAGCATACAATAATATCATGGCCATACAAGCACAGCCCATAATATCCCACCATCTGGACAGGAGCCAATACCAGCTGCTACATATTACATAAATAGCAAACACTTGCTAAGATAGCTCATAGTTGAATAATAAGAGACATGAAAGGGGAAGCCTATCTCCAGATCACAGCCACCAGGAGACAGTAAGCTTAACAATCAGCAACATACATTCATTTACTCATTGAAAAAAACATATAATGATTTAAAATGTCCAAGAAAAAAACAACAACAAATCTCAGCACATATCCAGAAAAATAAAAGAGTAACTGAGACAAATGAGCTGGAGTCAGACATAGACTCCCTATCAGAAGAAGAACAGACTTTGGATCTGCCTGAGAAGGAATGCAGAAGAATGATATGGGCACTAATCCAAATGTTTCACAGAGGGGTAGGGGGAAAATAAAGAAGAAGTCAGGAAAATGCTACAGGAGCAATCAAACAAGATAGATATAGTATTAGAAACAATTCAAAACCTGCAAAAAGAGCCCCAGATGATTAATAATAAAATATCAGAAATGGACAATACACTGAAAGGACAAAGGAGTAGAATTGAAGAGATGGAAGCCAAAACCAGTGAGCTAGAAGACAAATCTCTCAATACTGCTAAGATAGAAGAGCAAGCAGAAAAGGGGATAAAAACATGTAAAGAGAGTTTAGGATTCATGTTGGAAGACATGAAAAGGAACAACTTAAGAATTATTGGCATTCCAGAACGGGAAGAATCACAGAAGTCCAGAGAGGAGATAGTTGAGTATCTTCTGGAAGAAAATTTCCCTAACATCTTGAAGGGTGAGAAGATAAGTACACAAGAGCTCAGCGAACCTCAGGAAGGATAAACCCCCAAAAGAAAACCATTAAGACATATCATAATCAAGCTCTCCAAAAATAAAGGCAAGGAAGAATCCTAAAAGCAGAAGTGTTACTTACAAAGGCAAGCAAATCAGCTTAAGCTCTGACTATTCAGCAGAAATCATGCAGGGAAGAAGGCAACGGGAAGACATATACAAAATCCTAAAAGAAAAAAACTGCCAACCAAGAATCATCTACCCAGCAAAGCTGTCAATCAAATATGATGGTGTAATCAAAACATTCCAGGATAAACAGAAGCTAAGAGACTTTGCCAAAGCCAACCCAGTGCTTCAAAATACCCTAAAGGGAGTTCTTTGGACTGAAAACCAAGAAGAACAGACAACCATCAGAGATTGATATACATGGGAACACCACCCAGACTCAGTCGACATATAGCAGAGTCCAGAACAGAACAAAATTACAACAATGAATTCAGAGGACCTGGGAGGTCAATCAAAGGTCAAAATAATAACAATGTCAAAGAAGGGAAAAATATCGAAACAGAGATCCAGATGGTGAAGAGGTCATGTAGATTGTAAGATACAATTGTTGTTGTTAGGTGCCATCGAGTCCATACCAACTCATAGCAACCTTACGCACAGCAGAATGAAAC